>NC_138193.1:70146002-70443502 GCF_964194105.1 Spermophilus citellus
ACGTGTTCTTGCACACAACTCATGTTCAATACACATATTTCTTAATTGAAACAAGGACCCACAAATATAATCCTTCCTAAAGTGATGTATAATAAAAGGATTTGTTGCCCATGCCATAGAATGCTTAGATTTTAATGCATTCAGGACCCAACTGTTATCAGCAATGTCTGTCAGTGCCTGAGAAAAGTCCCATTCACAATGTATGCTCTCCTGACTTGGAAGTGCATTAAGAAACTGGAATATTTGGACATTCACAAAATAAACCCAGCCTAGGCTTCTTCCATGAGCCAAGACCTCTGTTCTGGCCTGTGGGAAGCCATTCTAACACGTGATTGGGTGACTCCCGTTAAGGGCCTGAGGCGCTTTGTCTATGTCGAAGCTTTCCCGACCCTTTCCTGATGAGAGAGCCCATCCGTGTGGGGGTGTGCCTGACCACTGACCCCGGGGACCCAATCACTGACCCTGACCTTGGAGTGCAGCCCCCCCTCAACCTTCATTGGATGGAATTCTCCCCTGAATCTCTTGTTCCCCAATAAAGGGCTACTCCCAGGCGTGTTCGCTCTCGCTCTCTCTCTCTCTCCTGCTAGCCCTGAGTAATCCTCGCTGCCCTGCTGGGCGGCTGGAGGTGGGAACCAGAGAGGTGAGCCGTCTCGGACCTAGCAATATAAATAAGGTAACTGTCTGTGTGTTTTATTTCGATCTCTTCTAACTAACTTTATGCCTAGAACATCATTAATGAAACCATTGCACAGGCCACGTGGTAGACTGGCCCCAACAGATACATGCCTACTGCCTCTAGCATAGCTCTTCACTGGGAACCTGAAAACCTTCCATAGAAGTTCAGTGGGCTCCCAGCCTGCTGAGAGCCATCGCTGAGTTGGAATGACGCATGGCATTTTTGCCAGAGTGGTTGAGAGGTGATGCCAGCAAGCCATTGAGATGATAATGGTTATGTTAAGCTGTGCATTCATTTGTATATTAGACCCCTGTTGTCCGCTTAGGCCTGCTACTTTGGAGTTCTCACGGGGATTCCCGGAGAGTTCCCATTGGTTGGGGAAGTGCCGGAGGAGGGATTTCCTGTTGGTGTGTGGTGCGTCCCGGGAGAAGGCCACATGCGTGGCGTTCACGGGAGTGCGGAGAATAAAGGAGTTCCTGTTTTGAACCTACAAGGCTGTGTGGCGGCTCAGTTATTTTGTGCCCAGCCAGACTGCAGCACCAGCCTCTTCTGGTTTTTTCAGTATTATTTTTCTCATTTATAGAGTAGTACTGAATCAATAGTTAAGAGTCTGGAGTAAGAATTCCTGGGTGAAACCTGCCTCTGAAATTTTCATCTCAGATGTTTAGAAGAGTTACTTAAGTTCTCCTTCCCTGTAAATAGGAGTACTACCAATATCTATTCTTTTGGTTGTTCTGAGGGTTCATTGAGAAACTCCAAGTTTAGACACTGCTTGACATACACTAAATTTACATGTGATAAATTTTAAATACCTTTTCCCTTTCTTCAGAATATATGGTTTTAAGATAACAGATACCAATGGAAATGCACCATGCAGGAAGTCAGAATTCCTAGGTTGTAGTTTCAGATATGTTGTTAAATAAGTATTTTTAACATAAGCATGTCACTTAATGTGCCCAAGTCTCAACTTTCTTATCTTTTAAATGAAAAAAAAAAAAAGAGTATGGATGATTTGTATTTTCCCTTCCACTTCTACTGATTGTATATCTTAAGTCTTATGCAGGTCTATGTAACCTAATGCTCAGTACTTTGTTCTCTATAAAGCACAGACAGTTCCAAACCTCCCTCTGACACCTACTCCCATGGTTTTAAGCCATGAGAGTTCACTCTTGGCATCTTTGCCATATGGAAAAGTGTGTAACAGGAAAGGCAGGTAGAGCCAAACAGGACTCAGATGCCCCATCAAACACCCCAAGGGCAGATGTTATGGCCAAAAGTGCAGGATCCACAGACACATCTGCAGAGAGCATCAGTAACTCACAGAAGCTGCCACATTTATCTCCTAGCAAAGCACCTCAAGGATAAATAGCAGAATCTTAAGCAGAGCACACTCAAGAAATATCTGTGACTTTGTTTATTTATGTAGAATGCTCATTTCCCCTTCCTAAAGAAGTGAATTTGAAAAGACCAGAAAAAAAATTATGATTTTTGCTTCAAGTAAGCGATTATATGTTTTATTTTTTAAGGCCAGCACATAGTAAATTCTCAATATATGTATGTTTGAAGAAACAAACCAGACCTCAGGCCCTATATTCCAGGAATCCAGACTGCTGGAATCTTATAAATTAATGTTTATAATTTCTCTTCATGAAGCTTGTGGTATATCATTACAATCATGTCTCCCAATTAACCACTTCTCCCTGTGCCTGTACCCCTTTTGTACTGTGATGTTGCTACTTCTCCAGTCCATTGAATCTAAACCAACCTTCTGACTTGCTTTGACCTTTGTAATACAACAAAGGTGACTCTGTGAAAGTTCCGGATCTTGGACTTCAAGATTCCTTATAGTTTCTATCTTCGCTTTTGTTCCTTTGTTTGGTACCAGGGATTGAAGCCAGGGGCACTTAACCACTGAACCACATCCCCAGCCCTTTTCTATCTTTACTTTTGAGACAGTCTCACTATGTTGCTTAGGGCCTTGCTGAGTTGCTAAGGCTGGCTTTGAACTTGTGACCTTCCTGTCTCAGCTTCCCAAGTTGCTGGAATTACTGGCATGCACCACTGCACCCCACAAAATTCTTGAGTTTTGATACCAATGAGAGAATGTGAAGAGGAAAATCACAGTTTTCCAACCATCCCAGTCAAGGTCCCATAGACCAGTAGAACTGCCCAGCCAAACTACAGAATCATGGGAAATAGTATATTGTCATTGCTCCAAAACATGAGTGCTAACAAGAGTGCTATACACAGAAATAGATAATCAATCCAAAACTATTTCTGGACCATAATCAGAACATTCATGCAATAAGATGTTTCCTGAAAATAAGATTACACCAGCAGTTCTGTGAAAAGGGGAGAAAGGGAGAAAAAAATGTAAATGATAAATGACAAAATACTAGATTTAGTCAATAGGCAAATAATGCAGGAAATTTAGGGCAAGAATGAAATACCACAGTGGTTTAGAAGCCCAGCAAAAAGATTCCAATTTGTAGGAGCTTTTTTAAAATCAATTAACTATTCATTAGTTATTACTTATTGTATTAGTTATCCAAGCTATGTAACAAATCATCCAAAAGCTCAGTGTTCCATTAGCAACACCAGTCATTTATTATCCTTCTGGTTTCTATGGATCATGTATATGAGAGAGGTTTGATTTGGCTCTTGTGATTCCCAGGCTTGGCTGGGACTGAAGGATCCATTTGCAAGGTGCCTTGCTCACATGGCTGGTAGATTGGTTCATCTCCCCTTGGGCTTCTTCTTGCCACTCTGTCTATTCTCACAACATGGCAGCTTTCTTCCCATAGAACCAGAGATCAAAAGACCAAGGCAGAAGGTGAAATGTCTTAGAAGTCACACATAACCACTCCTGCCCATATTCTGAATGGGCACATTGAGCAGCTCAAAGGTAAATAGAAGGACAACACAAGGGCAAAGATTATTTAGGTCATCTTGGATGCTGTTTACAACACAACTGCCCAAAAAGAAAAAAAAATAGAACATATAGTAAAAATGCAAATGCAACAGAATTATTTTTTTAAAAATGCATATGTGACAAGTTTATTAAAAATGATATTATCAAGTGAAGAGCCAAAAGGGGACTTAATTCTGTCTAGGTTTTCAGGTAAGACATTTATTTTATAAGTCCACAATTCTTTAACAGAAACATGTCAAGCCAGATGTACTTGAGGTTAGAATTCTTTGGATTTTAGAAAGGTAAGGAGACACATACACTAGATATTACACAATATCCTCTAGTAGGGCCAGGAGCAAAAATCTAAAATCTACCACTTTGTTATTTATGCAGCACAATGTATGAATTTTCTCTTTTTTTAATTTTTTTTATTGGTTGTTCACAACATTACAAAGCTCTTAATATATCATATTTCATACATTAGATTGAAGTGGGTTATGAACCCCCAATTTTACCCCAAATGCAGATTGCAGAATCACGTCGGTTACACATCCACAATTTTACATAATGCCCTATTAGTAATTGTTGTATTCTGCTACCTTTCCTATCCCCTACTATCCCCCCTTCCCTCCCCTCCCATCTTCTCTCTCTACCCCATCTACTGTAATTCATTTCTCTCCTTGTTTATTTTCCCAACCCCTCACAACCTCTTATATGTAATTTTGTATAGCAATGAGGGTCTCCCTTCATTTCCATGCAATTTCCCTTTTCTCTCCCTTTCCCTCCCATCTCATGTCTCTGTTTAATGTTAATCTTTTCTTGCTGCTCTTCCTCCTACTCTGTTCATAGTTGCTCTCTTTTTATATCAAAGAAAACATTTGGTATTTGTTTTTTAGGGATTGGCTAGCTTCACGAAGCATAATCTGCTCTAGTGCCATCCATTTCCCTGCAAATTCTATGATTTTGTCATTTTTTTATTGCTGCATAGTACTCCATTGTGTATAGATGCCACATTTTTTTTTATCCATTCATCTATTGAAGGGCATCTGGGTTGGTTCCACAGTCTAGCTATTGTGAATTGTGCTGCTATGAACATCGATGTGGCAGTATCCCTGTAGCATGCTCTTTTAAGGTCTTCAGGAAATAGTCCGAGAAGGGCAATAGCAGGGTCAAATGGTGGTTCCATTCCCAGCTTTCCCAGGAATCTCCAAACTGCTTTCCAAATTGGCCGCACCAATTTGCAGTCCCACCAGCAATGTACAAGTGTACCCTTTTCTCCACATCCTCGCCAGCACTTGTTGTTGTTGGACTTCCTAATGGCTGCCAATCTTACTGGAGTGAGATGGTATCTTAGGGTGGTTTTGATTTGCATTTCTCTGACTGCTAGAGATGGTGAGCATTTTTTCATGTACTTGTTGATTGACTGTATGTCCTCCTCTGAGAAGTGTCTGTTCAGGTCCTTGGCCCATTTGTTGATTGGGTTATTTGTTATCTTATTGTCTAATTTTTTGAGTTCTTTGTATACTCTGGATATTAGGGCTCTATCTGAAGTGTGAGGAGTAAAAATTTGTTCCTAGGATGTAGGCTCCCTATTTACCTCTCTTATTGTTTCTCTTGCTGAGAAAAATCTTTTTAGTTTAAGTAAGTCCCATTTGTTGATTCTTGTTATTAACTCTTGTGCTATGGGTGTCCTATTAAGGAATTTGGGGCTCGACCCCACAATATGTAGATCAGAGCCAACATTTTCTTCTATCAGACGCAGAGTCTCTGATTTGATATCAAGCTCCTTGATCCATTTTGAGTTAACTTTTGTGCATGGCGAGAGAAAGGGATTCAGTTTCATTTTGTTGCATATGGATTTCCAGTTTTCCCAACACCATTTGTTGAAGATGCTATCCTTCCTCCATTGCATGCTTTTAGCCCCTTTATCAAATATAAGATAGTTGTAACTTTGTGGATTAGTCTCTGTGTCCTCTATTCTATACCATTGGTCCACCCGCCTGTTTTGGTACCAGTACCATGCTGTTTTTATCACTATTGCTCTGTAATATAGTTTGAAATCTGGTATTGCTATACCGCCTGATTCACACTTCCTGTTTAGAATTGCTTTTGCTATTCTGGGTCTTCTATTTTTCCATATGAATTTCATGATTGCTTTATCTATTTCTACAAGAAATGCCGTTGGGATTTTGATTGGCATTGCATTAAACCTATAGAGAACTTTTGGTAATATCGCCATTTTGATGATGTTAGTTCTGCCTATCCATGAACAGGGTATATTTTTCCATCTTCTAAGATCTTCTTCTACTTCTCTCTTTAGGGTTCTGTAGTTTTCATTGTATAAATCTTTCACCTCTTTTGTTAGGTTGATTCCCAAGTTTTTTTTTTTTTTTTTTGAGGATATTGTGAATGGAGTGTTTTTCCTCATTTCCGTTTCAGAAGTTTTGTCGCTGATATACAGAAATGCCTTTGATTTATGCATGTTGATTTTATATCCTGCCACTTTGCTGAACTCATTTATTAGTTCTAGTAGTTTCTTTGTAGACCCTTTTGGGTCTTCTAGGTATAGAATCATGTCATCTGCAAATAGTGATAATTTAAGTTCTTCTTTTCCTATTTGTATGCCTTTAATTTCTTTCGTCTGTCTAATTGCTCTGGCCAGTGTTTCGAGAACTATATTGAATAGAAGTGGTGATAGAGGGCATCCCTGTCTTGTTCCAGATTTTAGAGGGAATGCCTTTAACTTTTGTCCATTCAGAATGATGCTAGCCTGAGGCTTAGCATAGATAGCTTTTACAATGTCGAGGTAAGTTCCTGTTATCCCTAGTTTTTCTAATGTTTTGAACATAAAGGGATGCTGTACTTTGTCGAATGCTTTCTCTGCATCTATCAAGATGATCATATGGTTCTTATCTTTAAGTCTATTGATGTGGTGAATAACATTTATTGATTTCCGTATGTTGAACCATCCTTGCATCCCAGGGATGAATCCTACTTGATCATGGTGCACAATTTTTTTGATGTGTTTTTGTATTCGATTCGCCAGAATTTTATTGAGGATTTTTGCATCTAGGTTCATTAGAGATATTGGTCTGTAGTTTTCTTTCTTTGAAGTGTCTTTGTCTGGTTTCGGAATCAGGGTGATGTTGGCCTCATAGAATGAATTTGGCAGAGCTCCCTCTTTTTCTATTTCCTGAAATAACTTGAAAAGTATTGGTATTAATTCTTCTTTAAAGGTTTTGTAAAACTCCGCTGTATACCCATCCGGTCCTGGGCTTTTCTTGGTTGGTAGTCTTTTGATGGCTTCTTCAATTTCATCCATTGATATTGGTCTGTTCAAATTGTGTGTATCCTCCTGACTCAGTCTGGGAAAATCATATGACTTAAGAAATTTATCGATGTCTTCACTATCTTCTATTTTATTGGAATATAGGTTTTCAAAATAATTTCTAATTGTCTTCTGTATTTCTGTAGCATCTGTTGTGATATTGCCTTTTTCATCCCGTACGTTAGTAATTTGAGTTCTCTCTCTTCTTCTCTTCGTTAGCATGGCTAAAGGTCTGTCGATCTTATTTATTTTTTCAAAGAACCAACTTTTAGTTTTGTTAATTTTTTCAATAGTTTCTTTTGTTTCAATTTCACTGATTTCTGCTCTGATTTTAATTATTTCTTGCCTTCTGCTACATTTGCTGTTGTTTTGCTCTTCCTTTTCTAGGGCTTTGAGATGAAGTGTGAGCTCATTTATTTGTTGGTTTTTTCTTTTTTTGAGGAATGACCACCAGGCAATGAATTTTCCTCTTAAAACTGCTTTCATTGTGTCCCATAGATTCCGATATGTTGTGTCTGTATTTTCATTTATCTCTAATAACTTTTTTATTTCCTCCTTTATGTCTTCTGTAACCCATTGATCATTCAGTAACATATTGTTCATTTTCCATGTGATGTAGGATTTTTCCTTCCTTCTTTTATCATTGATTTCCAGTTTCATTCCATTATAATCAGATAAAATGCAAGGTATTATCTCTACCCCTTTATATTTACTAAGGGTTGCCCTATGGCATAATATATGGTCTATTTTTGAGAAGGATCCATGTGCTGCTGAGAAAAAAGTATATCCATTTGATGATGGTTGATATATTCTATATATGTCAGTTAAGTCTAGGTTATTGATTGTGATATTGAGTTCTATAGTTTCTTTAATCAACTTTTGTTTGGAGGATCTGTCCAATGGTGAGAGAGGTGTGTTGAAGTAACCATAATTATTGTGTTGTGGTCTATTTGATTCTTGAACTTGAGGAGAATTTGTTTTATGAATGTCGCAGCACCATTATTTGGTGCATAAATATTGATAATTGTTATGTCTTGTTGGTGAATGGTTCCTTTTAACAGTATATAATGTCCTTCCTTATCCCTTTTGATTAACTTAGTCTTAAAGTCGATTTTATTCGATATGAGGATAGCCACCCCTGCTTGCTTACGAGGACCGTGTGCGTGGTATATTTTTTCCCATCCTTTCACCTTCAGCCTGTGTATGTCTTTTCCCATCAGATGTGTCTCCTGGAGGCAGCATATTGTTGGATTTGTTTTTTTAATCCATGATACCAGCCTATGTCGCTTTATTGGAGAGTCTAAGCCATTAACATTCAGAGTTACTATTGATATATGGTTTGTACTTCCAGCCATGTTTGATTATTCATCCTTTTTAAAAAAAATTTAGTTTGTTTCTCCATGATTATCTTTCCCCTGGCCCTCTGTCTTTACCGAGGCACTTCCTACTGATGGTTTTGGTTATTGTTTTTCATTTCTTCCTTGTGTAGTGTTTTGCTCAAAATGCTTTGCAATGCTGGTTTTCTGGCTGCAAATTCTTTTAACTTTTGTTTATCATGAAAGATTTTTATTTCGTTGTCATACCTGAAGCTTAATTTTGCTGCATACAGAATTCTTGGTTGGCATCCATTGTCTTTCTGTGTTTGAAATACATTGTTCCATGACCTTCTTGCTTTCAGTGTCTGTGATTAAAAATCCATTGTTAACCTTATTGGTTTACCCCTGAATGTAATCTGTCTCCTTTCTGTTGTAGCTTTTAATATTTTCTCTTTGTTCTGTATATTGGATATCTTCATAACAATGTGTCTTGGCGTTGGTCTACTGTGATTTTGTGTGCTTGGTGTCCTGTATGCATCTTCAATTTGTATATCTGTTTCCTTTTTTATTTCTGGAAAGTTTTCTGTAATTATTTCATTCAGCAGGTTTCTCATTCCCTTGGTTTGAATCTCTGTACCTTCTTCTATCCCGATGACTCGTAAGTTTGGTTTTTTTATTTTATCCCATAACTCTTGGATGTTTTTCTCGTGATTTTTTACCAGCCTTTCTGAGTTGGCTAGACTCTTTTCAAGATGATATATTTTGTCTTCATTATCTGATGTTCTGGCTTCTACTTGCTCCACTCTGTTAGTGATACTCTCAATTGAGGTTTTTTTTTTTAAATATTTATTTATTTATTAGTTATTGGCGGACACAACATCTTTGTTTGTATGTGGTGCTGAGGATCGAACCCCCGCTGCACGCATGCCAGGCGAGCGCGCCACCGCTTGAGCCACATTCCCAGCCCTCAATTGAGTTTTTAATTTGGTTTATCGTTTCCTTCATTTCTAGAATTATTGTTTGATTATTTTTTATAATCTCTATCTCCTGATAAAGATGCTTAACTTCTTCTTTTATCTGTTTATGTAATTCATTCTCAATGTGTTCTTTCGCTGCTTGAATTTGCTGTCTTGTATCCTCTTTAAGGTTCCATTCCATCTGTCTAAGGTGTTCCTTGAGTTCTTTATATGACCATTTTTCTGATGACTCTAGGTCCTCCTGAATATTTAGGCTGTCCTGCATTCTTTGTACTCCTTTTCTTCCTTGCTTTTTGAAGCTGCTCATGTTACTTCTTGTTCTGTTTGACTGATGAGTTACTGTTTACTTCTATAAATTTATTAGATGCTTGAGAGGAAAGGTATTAGAAGGGAAGGGAAGAAGTCACTAAAGAGAATGAGAGTAAGCAGGTAGAATTCAAGGAAGGGGGGACACGATAATTGAAAAGAAATGAAAAGACAAAAGAAGAAAAAAATAGGAAATAAAAAAAGAAAAAATTTTTTTTAAAAATTAAAATTAAAATTAGAAGAAAAAAAATTTTTAAAAATTGTAAAAAAATATTTAAAAAAACAACAAGAAAGAAAAATGAAAATGAAAGAAAAACCCAAATCAAAAAAAAAGAGAAAAGAAAAAAAAACTAATAAATGCAGTCTTAGAGTTTGATTAACTTCTCTTCCAGTAGGTGGCGCTGTGCCCACCAGGCCAAGTTTCTCCTGTCAATACGCCGGAACCAATCACTGTGCAGCAGCTCCTCCCAGACTGGGCGAGTCTCCAATCCTGAGTGCCTAGGGCCTCCTCTTGTGTCTAGTCACTTCCCACTTTTCCTCTAACCAGGCCCCTCTCACGGGTGCCGCTCACCACAATACTGGCTACACGCCAGGTCTGATGCTCCCGGGAGTCCTGTTTTCATGAACGACTGGGCACACTCTTCCAGTTTGCCATTCCCTCAGACCCTAAGTTTGTAGAGCTTGGGGCTGAGAATCCTCAGCGAATTTTACTTGCCCTCCGGTAGCCACGCCCCCGGTAGCTGGTGCAAGAGACCTCATCTGTCAGCACTGGTGGGAGCGGTAGTTCCACGTCGCGGGTCCCGCGCCACCTCTGATTCCCTGGGTCTGGCTATTGTGCTCACGGGAGAGCTGGGAGGGGCCCTTACGGGAGAGCTGGGAGGGGCCCTTAAGGTTTCCCCGATGTGTGGAGAGGGAAGGCTAGGGAATTACACACCTGTAGCCGCAGGTTTCAATGAAGTTATCTCCTCCGCCGCAGTCTGATGACGTCAGTTCTCTGCCATGGTGGTATCTCTTGCAAATGGCGACAGTTCGTTTCCCTTTGCCGGGCGACCAATGCAACAGGTGGGTCCTTACTGTCTCTCCCAAGCCCCGTTTCAAACCTGTGACCACTACCTATGAAGGCCTATGAAGGCTCGGTTGGCATTTACCTCCATAGGATGAGAAGGGCTGACCAGTTGTTTCAGCCGGATGGATTAGTGCTGAGTCACAGCTGTTTGTCTGCAGGAAGCAGGTGAACAGGAGCTTGAATTCAGCCGATCCGGGCTCAGAGTGTGTTCTGAGAGGCCCAGACTTTTCGCCCCAGATCCACGTCAGCTCAGCATTGCCTAGTGATCCTGAGCAAACAGATTTAGGTTGTTTACGACTCCCTATGCCTGCACAGCTGAAGAGGTCAGAGACTTGATCTCTCTGCGCCCGCCGCCATGTTGACAATGTATGAATTTTCAAAGTGAGGTAAAGGCTAAATAGTTTCATATTCATTTAGGTCAGATTTTGACAATTGTTTTAAGTCTGAATTTTTTAGAGTTTTTGTTTTGTTTTGTTTTGATTTCTGAATTATGGATAAGGGATTGTGAACCTGTACAAGTTGTAAAGTGCACAGGATCAGAACTCAGGGCTACAGATTTGTGCATCCATCCAAATTTCCAGGCTGAGTCCACTATCAATTCCCCTGTACTGTGGATGAAGTCTATCCTAAAAACAGAGATTCTCAGAACTGTCTGGTTCAGCTCTGAGGTCTTCTGCTGACTAATTTTTCTGCCTTGGATTTTGATTCAGGTATAGCTTTTCCTGGTGCTTAACTTACTCCCTGTTTGTAGTTACTTTTTTTTTTTAACACTGACATCTAGCAGTTATTGCATAGCCTGAAAAGTAGGACAGTTACCACAGATGAACCATAGATTTAGCTGGGTTTCCTAATGACCAAGACAAAAATCAGAAGATGTTTAAAATAAATCAGTGTTCTCCTTATATCAAATTCTGGTAGGAATTTACTCAAATGTACTATTAAAAACTACATACTGCTAATCTGATAACAGAAGCATCCAAGGTAAGATATAACACCCCTGTGAGTCACAAAGTAAAAAACTATTAGTTTATCTAAAGAAATAAAGATTTTTAAAATGTCTCAAAACAATGAAGATGAAAACATAGCATACCAAAACCTGTGAGATACAGCAAAAGAAGTACTAGAGGAAAATTAATACAATCAAACATCAAAAGAAAGAGCTCAAATAAATCACCTACTGCTACATCTAAAGAACTAGAAGAACAAACAAATTTATTAGAAAGAAATTATAAAACTAAATTAATTTTAAAAAGAAATAATAAAGTTCAATGAGAAATAAATAAAATAGAAACTAAAAAATACAAAAGATCAATGAAACAAAGAACTGGTTCTTTGAAAAGATAAACAAAATTTAAAATCCCTTAGCTGGATTAACAAAGAGTCAAATAAACTTAGAGATGAAAAGGGAAACATTACAACTGATACCACAGAAATACAAAAACTCATTAGAGATTATTATGAACAACAACACACCAACAAATTTGATAACTTAGAAGAAATGGACAATTCCTGGCCATGTAGACCCTACCAATATTGAAACATGAAGAAATAGAAAACCTGAAAGATCAGAACAAGTAATGAGACTGAATCAGTAATAAAAAGTCTCACACTAAAGAAAAGTTCAGGATCAAATGACTCTCCTTATAAATTCTACCAAACATTTAAAGAAGAACTAACACTAATACTTCTTAAATTATTCCAAAAAGATTGAAGAAAAGATAATTCTTCCAGACTCATTCTACAAGGCTAATAATCCTGATACTAAAACCAGGCATGGATATTACAAAAAAGAAAACTATAGGCCAATATGTAAAAATGCTCAACAGAATATTAACAAACTAAATGCAACAGCACATTAGAAAAATTATTCAGCCAGGCATGGTGGCACAAGCCTATAATCCTAGCAACTCAGGTAGTTGAGTCAAGATAATTGCAAGCTCAAAGTTAGCCTCAGCAACTTAGTGAGACCCCGAGCAACTTAGTAAGAATCTGTGTCAAAAATAAAAAATAAAAAGGGCTAGGGTATAGCTTAATGGTAGAGCACCCCTGAGATCAGTCCCCAGTGCCCCCCCAAAAAAAAAATTGTTATCCAATATGAAGTTTGACTGATCCTAGAAATGCATGGATGGTTCAATATACATAAATCAATAAGCACAATGCAATATGCCAACAGATTGAAAGATAAAACCATATGATCATCTAAATAGATACAGAAAAGGCATTAGATAAAATTCAATATATCTTTATGATAAAAGTGTTGAACAAATTAGGCATAGAAGGAACATACTTCATAATAAAGGCTATATATATATATATATATATATATATATATATATTATCACAAACATCATACAGAATGGGTAAAAACTAAGCTTTTTCTCTAAGATCTAGAACAAGACAAAGATGCCCACTTTCACCATTTTTATTCAACATTTCGGGGGAAGTCCTAGCCAACAAAGGCAAGAGAAAGAAACAAAAGATATCCTAATTGGAAAAGTGGAAGTCAGATTGTCATCGTTCGCAGATGACATGACCATGTTTAAAAAACTCCAAAGATTCTACACACATATGTGCACATGCATACACAAACACACACACACACACACACACACACACACACGAATAAAAAATTAGTAAGCTACAGGACATAAAAATCAACATGCAAAAATCATCAGCTTTGCTATATTACCAATAGCCAGTTGCCTGAAATAGGTATAGAAAGAACGTACTTCAAAATAAAGGTGCTGAGAGCCACAGCCTAGTCGGAATGGCCCCTGGCATTTTGCCAATAGTATTGGTTGACAGGCGAGGCATTACTATCCGCCTTGGCCGCTACTTTGGAGTTCTCCTGGGGATTCCCGGGGATTCCTGGAGAGTCCCCATTGGTTGGGGAAGTGCAGGAGAAAGGAGATATTTCCGGTGGCTGGTTCCTGGACGAGCGGTGTGGCATTCAGGAGAATTCCCCAGGAGCGTGTGTGAAGTGTTTTGGTGGAGTTCAGAAATAAAGTTTGTTCCTGCTTCAGTGGCTCGTGATTTGTGCCCAGCCAGACTGCGGCATAAAGGCAATAAGAGAGCAATCCCATTAGCTGCAAAACATAAAATACCTAGGAATAAATTTAAACAAAGAAGTGAAAAATCTCTATAATGAAAACATTGATAAAATAAATGAAAGAGAACACATCAAAAAAATGAAAAGACATCCCATGTTCATAGATTAAAAGAATAAATGCTGTTAAGATGTCTATACTGCCCAATCTACAAATTCAATGCAATTCCATCAAAATGCTAAGACATTCCTTAAGAGAACTAGAAAAAAAAATTGTATGGAACCACAAAAAACCTCAAATAAACCAAAACAATCTTGAGCAAAAAGAGAAAAGCAGGAGGCGTAATACTACCCGACTTCAAAATATACTATAAAGTTATAGGAGCTGAACACCATGATATTGGCATAAAATTAGACACAGGGACCAACAAAACAGAATAAAAAGCCTAAAGGTAAACCCACATGTGCTGGGTATGGTGGCACATTCCTATAATTCTAGTTACTCAGGAGCCTGAAGCAGAAGGACTGCAAGTTCAAGGCCAGCCTCAGCAATTTAGCAAGGCCCTAAGCAATTTAGTACGACCTTGTCTCAAAATAAAAAGTAAAAAGGATTGAGGATATAGTTTGCTGGTAAAGTGCCTCAGGGGCAATCCTCATGTTAGGTTTAGATATCAAGTGCCCCTCAAAAGCTCACATGGGAAACAATGTAAGAAAGTTTAGAGGTAAAATGTTTGTATTATAAGAGCTTTAACCTAATCAGTGTATTATCCTCTGATAGGGATTAATTAGGTAGTAACTATAGGCAGATAGGGTATGGCTGGAGGAAGTAAGCCCCTGTTTTGTGGGTATATATATTGCCCCTGGAGAGCTGAATGTTCTCTTTGCCTCCTGGAACAATGTCCTAAATTGCTAGCCACTGACCCACCTTTACTCCATGAAGTTTTGGTACACCTCAGGCACAGAGCAAGGGAGTATAGACTTCAACCTCTGAACCCGTGAGTCCCCAAATAAATTTTTCCTCCTCTAAAATAGCTCTTGTCATATTTTTTGATCACTATAGTGAAAAAGCTGAGTAAAACACTCCAGTACCAAAGAAATGAAACAGACAACTGGTTTTCAATAAAGGTGCTAAAAACACAAAGTGGAGAAAAGACAGACTTTTTCAATAAATGATGCTGGGAAGATTGGATATCCACATGCAAAAAAAAAAAAGAAAGAAAGAAAGAAAGAAAGAAAGAAAGAAAGAAACTAGATTTCCGATCTCTTACCAGTTACAAGAATTAACTAAAAATGGTTTTAAAACTTAAATGTGAAACTTGAAACTGTTAGAAGAAACATAGGCAAAACACTTCAGGATGTTGTAATAGGCAAAGATTTTTTTGGATGAGATCCAAAGTACAGGAAACAAAAGCAAAAACAGACAAATGCAGTTGCATTAAACAAAAAACAAAAACCAAAAAAACTTCTGCTCAGCAAAGGATGTAATCATTGTAATGAAAAAAACAACTTCGAGAATGGGAGAAAAATTTTGCAGGCTATGTAGCTAAGAAGGGGTTAATATCAAAATATATAAGGAATTCCAAACTCGATAGCAAAAAAAAAAAAAACTAGATTTTAAAATGGGCAATAGATCTAAATTTCTCAAAAGAAGACATACAAAAAGCCAACAGGTATATTTTTAAACACTCATCATCACTAATCATCAGGGAAAGGCAGATCAAAACCACAATGAGATATCACTTCACCCCAGTAAGAATGGCTATTGTCAAAAAAAACAAAAGATAAAAAGTGCTGGCAAGGATGTGGAGAAGGGACTCTTGCATACTGTTGGTGGGAATGTAAATTAACACAGACATTACAGAAAACAGTATAGAACTTCCTCAAAAAAAAGAAATAGAATGACCATATGACCTAGCAATCCCACTACTGGGTACATATCCAGAAGAAATGAAATTAGTATGTCAAAGAGACAGCTACACCCCATTTGTACTGCAACATTATTCACATTAACCAAAAAAAGTAGAAACAATCTAAGTGTCCATCAACAGATGAATGAATAAAGAAGTGTGATACATATATATCTGAAATACTATTCCGCCATAAAATAGAATGAAATCCTGCCATTCATGACAACATGGATGGAACGGCATAAAATTATGTTAAGTAAAATAAATCAGGAACAGAAAGATAAGTACTGCAAGATCTCATTCATATCTGTAACTTAAAAAATGTTGATCTTATAGAAGCTGAGAATAGAATGATGATTACCAGATGTTGGTGAAAACAGAGTGAGGAAGGGGTAGGGAAAGATTGATCAACAGATACTAAGTTACATTTAGATAACAGTAAGTTCTGGTATGCTTTGTATAGTAGGATAACTACAGATAACAATAGTGTATGGTATATTTCAAAATGCTCAAGTTTGCACCATAAAGAAATGACAAATGTTTAAGGAGAAAGATATGTTTACCCTAATTTAAGCATTACACAATGTATATGTGCATCAAAATACCACATAATACCATAAATATATATATATATATATATATATATATATATATATATATATATATATATATACATACATACATATATATATAAGTCTTATGGTTTGATTAGTTAAAAATAAATTTAAATTTAAAAAAAGAAAACAGACGGCTAAAGGAAGTTGTGTGTTTTATTGTTGTTGTTTGTTTTGTTTTTTGTTTGTTTTTTTTTTAAGTTTTGCTATATTCATTGCTACCTGCTTCCGGAACCAGAGAACTTACCCAAATGTTCCAGATGCAGTGATCTAAGGCCAGCACATGCAATGCAGGTATTTTAGGGCCTAAAATAAAGTAAGGGAGAGGTCATTCCCAAGCTGTGGTTCCACAGGAAAGAGATGTGTTCAAAGATATGAAGAACACTGGAAGGTGGAAGGTGGTTCCACTCTGCACCCCTCTATGAGGGGGTCAAATCATAAGACCACTCTACTTCTGTTGCTTTACCCATGAAGTAGGGATTCATAGATTTTTTGTTAAATTTTAAATTTCAACTAATAAAAATTGTACATATTTATGGCACAATATGTATAGTATTTTGATATATAGACAAAATGTGTAAAAAAAAAAATGAGACTGTGGCAGATCATTTCATGAGGGCCTGCTGAGCAACACCACCTACAATTCTGAATTGAATCCAAAAGTTATTACTATTGTTTTCTTCCACATACAGGAGCCATTTATATTCTTTCTTTGTTCTAATAACTTAGTGACAAAGCACTGGATACCAGTTATAATGACTATCTGTGTCTTGTTGATTCATGAATTTGGGGTTTAATTAGAAATCACTCCTCCCCAAGAGGCAAGGAACCTAGTAGAATGAGTGATGGGAAAACCTAAACTATGTTCTATTAACCACCACCACCACCACCACCACCAACCCCCCAAAAAAAAACAGAGCTAACATTTTCTTATTCAATATAGCATCTTGCCTGGAAATACTACTTTGCTACTGACAAGATCCTGGCAAAGTAAGCTAAGCAGCTGGTTCTCTTACTTCTACCATGAAAATCAGGTCCAGCTCTAGACTCCAGGTCTCATCAAGCCTTGACAAGTTCTCTTTCCATTATTTTTCTTAATATTTTTAATTGTAGATGGACACAATACCTTTATTTTGTTTATTTCATTCTTTTTAATGTGGTACTGGGGGGATGGAATCCAGTGCCTCAAGCATGCATGGAAAGCACTGTACCACTGAGCCACAACCCCAGCCATCTTTCCATTGTTTTTCGTGACTTTATTTTATTTGTTTATTTATTTACTTATTTATTTTAATGTTATGCTGAGGATGAAACCCAGTACCTTACACATGCATGCTAGGCAAGCACTCTACCACTAAGCAAGAACACCAGCCCTCTTTTCATTATATTTACCTCCAGGCTTTCATTAAATGATTCTGAACTAGTGCAAATAAGAATTTAAAGACTTTCAGGAGGAAAACACTTCAAATGCCTTTCTAGCCATTGTGCTGCAAAGAGCATAAGCTTTGGAGAAAGACACACCTGGTGTCCTCTCTCAGTGACCTTAAGTACTCCTGGTTCTCCTAGTCCCCATTTTATCTGTCAGTGATAAGGATAACACCTCCATCATGTGGTAGTTAGCAGAATTAAATAAGACGATATACATAATGTTTTAATATATAGTGGATTCCTGAACAATGCTAAATCTACTTACCGATCTCAGCATTCAAGAAATTCTACTTTATTTTTACCTTAAATTATTACCATTACATTTTCTCTTTTACTTCTTTTTATATTGTGGAAGACATATAACATGTATAATCTTTAGTGCATCAATGTACTGTAAGTTTTAGAGTATAAAAAAGGGAAAATGTGAAGATAAACCCTACAACAAGTTATGATCCTGATTTTTAGACTAACACAGATGGGGAAAGTATCTCTCAAACACCACAATTATGGGAACATCCATGTATTCTGTCATTTGTCCCACATGATTATCATGAGTACACAGCAAGAGAAATTTATTTTTGTAGCAAAGGAAAGAGATGACATTCTGAATAACCAAGAGACAAGACACATGACCTGAAACGTCTGATTAAATAGGGAACCAATGTCTCAGTGTTGGTTGTTTTTGTTTTTTGTTTTGTTTAGTAATATTTGTAGCAGAAGAAAAAATATCAGAAGGATCCAAACAGGCAAACTGTTTCCCATTTGCATCATGAATGGTACTGTTTAAATCCTGACAGCATGAGGAATTGATCCATTTGCCCAGTTTCCCCAAGATAGTGGCAGTTTAAAAAATAAAACAAAAAACTGGACTTGATTCTCACAAAATATTTTTCTTAAAAGCCTTGCAAAAGATCCTAATGGTTTTCAAAGGCCAGACCTGACTTCTTAAAAGCAAAAGGAATTTGTAAACGCCAAGTCTAATTTTGTTGAAACTACCACAGCCAAATGAAAACCCCACCTATCTTCCACGAGTTAGGGCAGCAAGCAACTAAACAGGATACCAAGCTCATGCTTTGGTAAATCTAACTTACATCGGGAAAATAATGACAGTTCAGATTTGAAGGAGCTCAGAGTCAAGCTTTATCCACAAACAGAGACTCATTAAGCACATAGTGTACTAACCACAGTGTACCCTACAGGGATAAATTCAGAACTCTTGGCGTTTGAGATGTTAGGGCTGGAGCAACTCTGAACTTCTTTTATAAAGGCATGAAAAACATGAGAAGCATGTCTCTGAACTTGAGCCAACTCATAAGGCTGCCATGCCCTCCTGTTTTGGCAAGAAATTAAAAAAAAAAAAAAAACGCTTAACCTTTGGGTGGTTATCTGTCCTCACCATGTTATTCTAATCTGTAATATTATGAAGTTATAAAATTAAAGATAAAGGGCTGGGGATGTGGCTCGAGCAGTAGCGTGCTCGCCTGGCAAGCGTGCGGCCCGGGTTCGATCCTCCAGCACCACATACAAACAAAGATGTTGTGTCCGCCAATAACTAAAAAATAAATAAATATTTTAAAAAATTAAAGATAAAACTTGAATAAATGGGATTAGGTGGGGAATACCCTATATCTAAATCCAAGTTCACACTGCTAATCATGATCATTAATATTGCTTCTCTTGCCTCAAGTAGCAATAGACTTCAACAGGTACCATAGATTCATTTACCCCCCACCCCCCAAAAAATTTTGATTATACAGGTTTCTTTGGGAGGGAAACTATGCTTGAAGGACAGATGATATAAGGCAAAAATGCTTGTTAGAAAAACACAAAGAAAATGAAAAATAAAACAGCAATCCAAGGAAGTAAAAAAAAAAAACTCAGTAAACAAAGTAAGTGATGAAATCACACGATGATGAAATCCGTAAAACAGGATTAGGACATGCACACAGAGGAATAGAAGGAACATAGAGAGGATAAAGGAAAGCAGCAGATATAAGAAAAGGAAAAAAAATGACAACGAAGGAAGGAGAAAAGAGGAACAGGACAAAAGCAATGAGAGATAAGTTCTCACAGGGGTAAAAGAACACACTTGCAACCATCTCAAAAGATTCCCAAATAATGGGAGAAAATGATCTTTGAGTTGCCTTACATTTGCATTATTTGGTCCTATATTAATTGCAAAAGTATATTTAATTGTGTTCATGTGCTAAGTAATCTTAGTCAGAACTTTTAAACTATCAGCCTATAACTATGTCTCAGAATATGTTCCCTAATGAGCATATAAGAAAGTAGACAAAGTCAATATAAAGGTACTATGATAGAAAAATGTTATAAGCGTTAAGGAATTCTGCAAAGTTAAATGCACATGAAGGGACACCTAAGGTTTCCCCTCAGAGAAATACAAGGAATTTCTAACAGAAGAGAACATAGTCTAAGTATCAAGCTAGCTTAATATCTTAGCCTATGCATAACAGGAGCAAAATTAGGCTCATACTTAACTGGCCCATTTCTTACAGAATAATTCTCTCAGTTGCTATTCTAAATCCTATTTTAATCACAGAAATTCTTAACAGATAAACTCAAAGATTGCAGTCATTAACGTAAAGAGATAAAATACTCCAGCATCTCATGATGTCTTCCCAAAGCAAATTTTGAAACTGACATTTCTTATTTAACTTCTAAAATGCTGTGGTAGGCAGAATTTGGCTTCCATGGTCTTCATTCCTGATATTACTTCTGTATTTATGTTCAATGACATAATAAAAGAATGCTGCAGATCTAATTAAGATTTCTAATCAATTGACCTTAGCATAGGAAGATTACTCGGGATTATCAAAGTGGATCCCAAGTAATCACATTTCCCCTTAAAAGTAGAAGGGGACATCAGAGAGAGGCATTGGAAGAGGAAGTGAAAGGGACTGAAAGCCATGGCCAGCTTGAAAATTGAAGGGTCAGAGCATGGGGTGGAACTGGACTCTGCCAACAACCTGAATAATCTTGTGTTTTGAAATGCAGATTTTACAGATCCTGCATTTGAACCCACATACAAGGTAATTAATATACACATTAAAGTTTCAGAAGCACTGCTCTAAAGCACTCTGAAAATGGATTGAGGGACTAGAGGCAATGCTGAATAAAACCTGAAGCACTCATGGTTACCAAAATTTCAGCCACACAACTGATTTTCTGAGTCAGCCCTGCTTCCTCTGTGGGTCAGACATTCTCAGGGAATGGCAACACTATCATTTATCAGTTCTCTGAGACACCCCACCAAGGTTAATCGAGGCTTGATGCATCATCTCATGACAAATAGCATTCTTATTTTGTTATGTCTTATCTTACGTGTTTAAAAAATAAAATTTAAAAATATATAAATAAAAAATAATAAAATGTAGACTGCATTATTATTCAGGTATGGTGAGGCCAACAGATGAGGAGATGCTTGCCACTAAAAATACATTTTGTTACTCACAGTTGCCAAAAGGATGAGCCATACCATACCACACAGAGCATGAGGGTTGGTCAGGAGACAGGAGCCTTTATTATGGTTCCCAAGGGAAGAAATAGGTGAAGCAACCACATAGGTTTAGAATTGGCTAGTTCAAATGATTTCACTGGGTTCTAGAGCTTAGGAGCTGTCCCTGAGTTGCTTGGTACCTGGCTCTGGATAGTGAAAGTGGATAGTAACCCAGAATGTGAGACTTTAACAAAGGAAGTAGCTGGAATGTTGCCTCTGGGTTTGTTAATCTGGCACACTCAAACATGAGTCACTATCTCTGGGAATCAGTTAGGCCTAGGCCAGCAAGGTGAATGCATCAGAAGTACAGAAAATGAAAATCATGATTGATACAGTTCAGATATGACTTCCAAAAACAAATGCAGCCCTACCAACACCTTGATTTTGGCTTTGAAATATCCAAAGCAGAGAATCCAGCATGATGTGACGAACTTCTGTTCTATGGATCTTTAAGATAAGAAATGAATATTATTTTAAAATGCTATATTGGTAATAATTTGTTATAGCAGCAAAAGAAAACTAATACATATGCCAAAAAAAACATGTCCTGCTTAGTGACCTATTTCGAATTAAATCTCTGTGCAAGTTATATTCTGCAGAATCTTCCTCCCACTTTCACAATTACAGTTATATGAAAAAAGTCTAATTAGACAAGCTATCTTCGATGACTATTTTGGGCAGATTTCAATTAAGATAAATATAATATAAAAATTTTAATGCTACCCACCATTAGAGCATGGAGAAAAATTAAATCAAGATGTACTTAGGAAATTAGTCTGAGTTTGTAGAGCTCAAATTCTTAAAACTTTAAAGCATTTTAATGCTGTGTGAGATGTATTGAGTGCAGATAATTACAGCATAGACTATAAATTCTTATTAGACAAATAGCTATGAATATATATGTATCTATTCAACCACAACTCCAGATCAAGATGATGTTGTTAATTCATGTTTTGAGCCACTCTCCACCTTCAAATAAGCACAAAGTAATGAAAGATAAAGTATAAAAGGTGAAAATTTGAAAAAGAAATGTAGCCATCTTACAAAAACACATCTCAGGATGACAACATTAACTGCCCATTCACTTAACAAACTTTTATTTAGCAACAATGTATCAGACATTGTTTTACACAAAGGATACTTCCCTGAACAGGTCCCTGCCCTTTGGGAACTTATCCCATATCAAAATACAATGCTAAGAGAAACACAAAGCAGTGGATCAACAAGAAAAGGCAGCCAGAAACTTACATTCTTTTTTTATTTGTTTTAATTAGTTATACATGACAGTAGAATGCATTTTGATACATCATACATAAATGGAGTATAATTTCTCATTCATCTGGCTGTACATGATGTAGAGTTACACAGATCATGTAATAATTTATGCATATAGGGTAATAATGTCTGATTCATTCTATTATCATTCCTACCCCCATACCCCCTCCCCTCCCTTTACTCTCCTCTGTTTAGTCCAAAATACCACTATTCTCCCCATCATTGAAATGTTCCTTAGCGGCTCCAAAACTCACTGAAAGACACATGAAAGTAAATTTGAAATTTCCTGTTAAAACTGCCAAATAAGAATTGCATCTAACAATATGAAATTTATCATGTCTTCTTAGATTGCCTCTCCATTTCAGTGATTCTATGGAGTAATGGTGTTCAAATAACCCAAAAAGTCAAAATGGAGAAGAAAATAAAATTGGTTATAAGGGAAGTGAAATACTACATTAATTGTATTATCTGGAAGAAAGGTAAAGTTTTCATTAACTTTAGGCTTTGATAAGTATATTATGCATGTTGTAATGTATAGGCAATTGCTAAAAGAATAAAACTAAAGTATGTGACTATCAAGCTAATTATTTTTAATAATATAGTCAAGCAACATGGAAAAAAGCAAATGAGAGGAAAAAATAAATTAAATAAATAAATAATTATATCAATAGTTATTCAATGTAAATAGACAAAATGTTCTAGTTTTAGAAACAATTTTTTTTTTTTTTTTTTTTTTTTTTTGCAATCAGGAACTGAACCCAGGAGTGTTTAACCTTTGAGCCACATCTTTAGCCCTTTTTATATTTTAATTAAAGACAAAGTCTTGCTAAATTGCTAAGGCTGTCCAAGCTGCTGGGATTACAGGCATGTTCCACTGTACCAAGCTTAGAAACAATCAAGTTAGATTTTAAAGATACTGAAAAGTTCAAAGTAAAAGAATGTAAAAATCATATCCTATGAAAATAATACCCAAAATAAAGCTAATGAACGTATATTCAGATTATACAAAGTCAACTTTAAGGGGAAAGTATTAGAAATAAGAATGCTTCATAGTGATCATAATCAATTTGAATTTATACTAGAAATTCATGGTTGTTTTAGTGTTCAAAAATTAATATAATTTACCATTTTAACAGATTAAAGGAGAAAATTATATGATCATCTCGATACAGATAAAAACACAATAAAATTTAGCATCCAATTATGTTTTAAAGAAGCCATCATTAACCCGATAAGGATTATATTAGTCAGCTTCCTGTTACTATAATAAAATACCTGAGATAATTAAATAATTAACTAATAAGAAGAAAATATTTATGGCTAACAGTTTCTGAGGTTCCAGGTCAAGATTGAGAGCCAACATTCCTTTGGGTCTATGACAAGATAGCACATTATTGCAGAAGCACATAGGAGATACCTCATCAGCTTTGCAGGCATGCCCCCAATGACTTAAGGACCCCCCCCCACCCCCGTGGCCACAAGGTCCCAACTCCCCAAAGTTTCCACCAATAGTATAACACTGGGGACCCAGCTTTCAATTCATAGACCTTTGAGGACATTTCATACCCAAACTACAGCAAAGATATTTTAAAAACACACAAAATATATCATACTTAATTACTGAAAGTTTTCTATTTGAGATCAGGAACAAGACAAGGAAATCTATTATTACTGTTTCTTGTGATGGTATACTGGAGGGCTCAGCCAGAAGAAAAGAAAATTAGAGGAAAAATAATCTATCATCATTTACAGATAATGATGACTAAATACAAAATCCAAATCTATAAACTGTCAGAATGAAGAATAAGAAAGTTTAGCATAGTTACTTTATATTAAATCAAAATACAACAATGCCAGTAATAAATAGTTAGAAGTTTTAATTTTACAAAAAAAAAAATACTACTTACAATAGTGAAAAATTACAAACTTCTTAGGAATAGATCTAATAAGAGGTGTTCAAGGTCTTTATAAAGAAAATTATCAAAACTTCATGTAAAGACATTAAAGAAAACCTAATATAGAGGAAGACTGCATTCAAGGATTAGAACATTCCGTATTTATAAGATGGTATGTCTACCTAAGTTTATTTATAGATTCATATGATTTTAGCAAAATCACAAGTGTTTATGGAACTTGACAAACCACTTCTAAAATGTATATAGAAATTGGAAAAAAAAAAAAAAACAGTCATGGCACTTGTATTAGTTTCCCAGGCATGCTGTGACAAAGTGTCACAAACTGGGTAGTACTGGCTTAAAACGACCCAAGTTTATTACTGTTTCAGTCAGCTCTTTCACTGCTGTGACTTAAGGACCCAACCAGAACAAATGTTTATTTGAGGGCTCGAGGTTTCAGAGGTCTTAGTCCATAGAAGGCTGGCTCCATTCCTTAGGGCTGGAGGTGAGGCAGAGCATCATGGTGGAAGAGTGTGGCGGAGGGAAGCAGCTTGCATGGAGATCAAAAAGCAGAGAGAGATTCCACTCTCCAGATACAAAATATATACCCCTCAGCTACGTCTCCAATGAGCCACTTCCTCCAGCCACACCCCACCTACCTTAAATTGTAACTCAGTAATCCCATCAGAGATCAATCCACTGATTAGCTTAAGGCTATCACCCAATCATTTTTCCGTCAAACTTTCTTGCATTTGTCTCACACATGAGCTCTGGTAAGTCCAATATCAAGAGATTATCAGGTTGATGCTTCCTCTGAAGTCTGCAAGAGTCCTTCCTTACTTATTCCTAGCTTCTGGTGATTGCCTAGAAATCTTTGGCTTTCCTTGGCTTGTAGCTGCCTAACTCCAATCTCTGCCTTCATCTTCACATACATTTTCCCCATGTCTCTGTCTTCACAGGATCCTCAATATATAAGGACATCATTCATAGTAGATTGGGTGCCCACCCTACACCAGTATGCCTTCATCAATTACACCTGCAAAGGCCTTACTTCCAAGTCACACTGTAAGGTACTGAGAACTTCAATATCTTTTTGGAGAGGACATAACTCATCCCATAATAGCACTCTTGATGAGAAGAAATGAAGAGGAAAGCTTATTCTAGTAGACATCAAGACATATAGTATTGTAAAGCTTCAATAATCAAGAACATGGCATAGGGACAAAGAAATAGATGACTAGAACAGAAAAGCCAATTCCCACTCTCAAAACCTAACTTGTGTGACACTGGATTTATGACAGAGATGGCACTGCAGAGCAGTGGGGATGAAAAGGACCTTCCCATAAGTAGTATGGGGACAATTTAAAAAAATGAAATTAGATGCTTCTTTTTTTTTTTAAATTTTAATGTTTATTTTTTAGTTCTCGGCGGACACAACATCTTTGTTGGTATGTGGTGCTGAGGATCGAACCGGGGCCACATGCATGCCAGGCAAGCGCGCTACCGCTTGAGCCACATCCCCAGCTCCTAGATGCTTCTTTCGTAACATATATGAAAGTAAAAGCCAATGTATTTTAGGAACGAAGACAGCTTTTTCTTGACATTGGACTAAGGGAGGATTTCCTAAGCAAACACAAAAAGCACACAAGATGAAAGCAACTAGTAAATTAAATTAAAATTAAGATCTTTTACTTCTAAAAGATAACATAGAGCAAAAAGTCAACCCTCAGTGGAAAGAGATATTTGTAACAAATATAGCTGCCATAAACTAATGTCCAGATTTTAAAAAATCCTACAAAACACAAGGAAAATGTAAATATTCCAGAGGCAAAATTAGTGAAAAGACTCAAACACTTCACTAATGACCAGTGCTGTATTTTAAAATGTTCATTATATGACAGGAAAATACATCTTAAAACCATGATGAAATACCACTTACTACTCATCCATCAAATGAGCAAAACTGTAAATGTTTCATAATATTATGAAAATCTGGAGCATTAGAAACTGAATGGTGAAAATTCTTGCAGATTATTTAAAAATGTGTTGTATTATCTAATCAAGCCAAAGATATGTTTACCTTATGACTCTGAAATTCTACTCTCAGATCTTTGCCTTTGAGATTCACGTGGCAAAATACACATACAAAAAAAATTCACAGAAGCAGTGTTCATCAGTACTAAAAACTGAAAACAATTCAATAATCCATCTGCATTAGAATGGATTGGCTGTGGTCTTAATAAGAATGAGAATGAACTACAAATAACAGCATGACTAATTTTTTAATAAGTCCAGTAGAAAAAAAAAACACATGCAGTAATGATTCCATCTACATAAAGGCCAAGACCAGGGAAATGCAAACCATATTATTTATGGATATATACTCAAGTGGTAAGATTATAAAGAAAAACAAAGAAACTACTTCTATACATGTCAGGATAGTGATTTTCTCTAAAGAAAGAAAAGGCATTTGTGGTTGAGATCAAGATAAATGGGAAGACAGACAAAGGGTGCTCCCTATATGTCAGTAATGTCTATATGTTGACCTGGGGGGACATTTGCAAGGTGTTCACTTTACAAATATTTGTTAAAACATATATATGACTTTTATACAGTTTTTGTTGTGCTATATTTCACAAAATAAAAATATTCAAAGTCCACATGGTTTGGAGGAAAATAAATACGTCAATTACTTAAGAAAGAGGCTTGTGATTCTGAAAGAAGACCCCTCTAAGGGCCATAAGTGGACATATCACTGAAGAGTTTTTTGACCAGGGAATTATGAGCAGAGAATTTTGACCAGTATCAGACCTGAGCTTCAGGAAAGTTAATCTGGCAGCAGCATGGAACAGTCTGAAGGCAAGAGAAATGTAAGACAGAAGACTCAAAATTGAATTACGTCTTTAGAACTGGGTAAGTATGAGAGCTCATAGGGAGGTAAGCTTCACACAACTTAGCAACTGGTCAGCAGAGCCAAGAACAGGCTGAGAGAAAAATCAACTCAATCCTGGGTGACTCCTATATGGCAGTTCCTATCATTAATTCAAAAAAGGGCCACATGAGGTAGGCAGATCTAATCATTTAGGTGACAAGTTCCATTTTGCACATAATGATGTTGAGGTACCAGGAAAACGCTGAAATTTCCTGGTGATGTAGTTGTGGACCTGTTAGATAATAAATTTGAAGGGAGAAAAGGAGAGATTCATTTAGTAAAGAAGACTGAACTATAAATACAGATTTGAGGACCAGCCATATACAGCAAAGAGTGAATCTCAATAGAATAAGCCTGAAATTTGATAAAAATTAGGAAAAAGGAAAAAAAAAGATAGCAAGATCAGATCCTTGAGGAACAACTAAAGTTAAAGAAGAATAAAGATGAGATAGAAATGGATATAGCAGGGAGGTGGTAAAACCAGGAAAATATAATGTAAAGAAGTCAAAAGAGAAAAGTTTCAGAATTTGGCCAACAGTAGGTAAGACGACCTGAAAGAAAGTTACTTTGTTCAATAACTCAACACTTTTTAGTCAACTTTTTAGTGCTTTCCTTAGATTGTTCAGGCAGAAGTCAGGCTACAACTGGTTGTGGAATTTCTGAATGCCTCTAGATTAAAGCAAAGGACTCAAACATGGTTCTTATAAGATTTTTGGTAATAAAAATGGTAAACTGAAGGAAAGGACCATGAGAGTAATAAAAACAAAAGAAAGGCAATGAGGATTTTAGACAGATAGGAAAACTACAATGAAAAAAAAAATTAAAGCAACAAGTGCTTGGTCAGAAAAAAAATGAACAATCTTCCAGAAATTGGCAGATACAAGTGCAGGAAGTAGTCTTTGAAAGGAGGAAGAACACATCTTTTTCAGAAGCAGAAGAAGCAAGACCTTGGACATTAAGTGTGCAGCATGAAAGGAAAACTCAGAAACAAAAGCATTAATAAAAGTATTTTCACTTCTAATGCCTCATGATGGAATATAGTCATTAAAAGATTAACTCCTCAAATAAAGAATAGAGCAGATATTTGTAGGAAAAGATGCAAGGTCATCAAGGTAATAGGAAATCTATTCCTTCTGAGCAAAAGCAATTATTTCCTCACATGGTTGGCATATGGGCAAGCATCGCCATCTATCTATAGATGGTAGAAGTAGGGGTAAAACAGCTTCCAACAGGAACTTTCCAGAAAGCTCTCAAAAAAAGGTTCATCATTTCAGGGCTCATAGTAGATAGTGTTCTTGCATTTTGTTTTGTTCTGTTTTGTTTTGACTGTGGTTTGTGATGTACTATTCATGTCGCTCTCTGTCATCTGTAGTCAGTGAGTATGGTTGTGTTCAAGAGTGGACCTTGAGGGAAAAGCAAAATACTTGAGGACAGAGTAGGGAACATGAGAGTGGGTCAGTTGTGGATTGTGTTGCAAAGATTCTAAAATATAAAAGAAAGCAAAAACAGGAAAGTCATCCAATTCATCCTTCTCAGTATATGCATGAGGGGTGGGAGGGGTGGGAATGAGAGCAGAGAAGCTGACTTAATGAAAAGCAATGTGGGAAATATAGGGCCATCAACCTACAGTCCAGTGTACTTAATGCCATACCATATTGCCATGGAAAATCAAAGTTCTCTGTAGCCCAATTCTTAATGAGTTATGTAATTGCATGCAGAGGAATGAAATCCTAGCATGAGCAGTGAAATAAGTACTTCCATTCTTTCAAATGTATGTTATGGACCTTTGCTTATCTTTCCTCTGGTTTTGGCCAGATTCTGCTAAAGGAAGAAAAAGAAGTGCATGCAGTATTTCTTTTTAAAATTCTAAAACAAATTAGACGGGCTAAAGGGATAAATTTAGAATAAAACTTTGTAGTAAAGAATTTTATATTGGGTGAGTATTTTAAAAACTATTTACAATCATTTTATAATTTCTAAATTTGATCAAGAGCTCATTTAGTGTGCAGTAAGTTAATCCTAGAACTATGAAAATAAATGTACTTATTTGGTCACAAAATTTATAAAGTATGGGAAAATTTTAAATCTCTTGATAACAACAAATCACATTATTAAGCTGTTTTGAAAATGAAAAGAAGCTTAAATGTAGCTTGAAGACAAGATTAAAAGGGCAAAGAAACACTTCATTTGTCTTCTACCACATTTTAATCATACCAAAGAAGAGTGAAATCTGTTAAAATGTATAAAATTGCCCAATGAGAAGCTAACCAATTTATAAAACCGAGGAAGCCATGGCAAATGTCTTTTTGTAAAGCTATAGCACTAGTTTTAAAATAATCAGTTTCTGGTTTCAGTTATCTCCTAATTTGCAGAGCATAAATCTGAATATATATGCTAGTAAAAACAATAATTAACAAGTTCCATTTTCATAAAGTTATTCATTTTAGATTTGAAAGTAAATTGTTGTCAAAATAATTTGAAGGCAACTGTTTCCAATTACACTTATTTTGACAACTGAAAATGAGTAAACAAACCAAAAATAGCTTTAATATTTTGATCAATATAGCTCCTTAATACTAAATAAAATAATGAAGCTTTATATGAGTATACAATTTAAGAAATACATTTGAATATTTTAAAATGATTTTCTTCAGTTCTTGGAAATTCATTTTTACAAAACTGGTATATGATAGACAAAGTATATTTTTTTAAACATAAGAATTTGAAGAAACAATCCCTAGTTTATAAGTCAAATATTCAAATAAACTCCACATAAGCTTCATAAAAAAATTTCCACTATTTTTTTAGCTTCACTCAGACCCAAAGGATCAACATTTAAAAAGGCAAACTGCTATTGATGAAGGATTTCACCATACTTGATATTTGAAGAATAAGTCAATAAAATAATATAAATGTGACTCAGATCTTATAAAGATTTTCCATTGTATCAAACGAAGATTCCTACTCTCATTCTTTAAAACAAAACAAAACTTTATCAGAACTTCAACTTTTTACTTTATATTTAGAAGGAAAGATTTTTTTTAATATTTTTTTTAAAGAGAGAGTGAGAGAGGAGAGAGTGAGAGAGGAGAGAGAGAGAGAATTTTTAATATTTATTTTTTAGTTCTCGGCGGACACAACATCTTTGTTGGTATGTGGTGCTGAGGATCGAACCCGGGCCGCACACATGCCAGGCAAGCGCGCTACCACTTCAGCCACAACCCCAGCCCAGAAGGAAAGATTTTTTTTCTTCCAAAACAAAGACATAAATAATGAAGATGAGGTGAAATATGAGCAAGAGAATGTGTTGCCAAGCATAATACAGACTTAGAATAATATAGCAAAAACAACACAAGAATCTGGATTTTTCTTTTCTTTTTTATTTTATAATCAGTCAATTCCAGGTTTAATGAAATCCACATTCCTCCATTGACACATTTTTTAAGAAGTCAGATTTACTAATGCCCAATGTACACAATATATACTCTTTTAAAGAATATAGTTTATGAAATTGGCCAAATATACAAATTGTATAACCTAGATGTCAATCAAAATACAGAATATCATCAACATCCAAAAATGTTCCCTAGTTCCATTTTGCAAATATTCTCTTTCCCTCAAAACTAGCTCTTGCCTAAACTAAAATCTGATTCTGTTTTCCTAAGTTTTTCTCTTTCCAGATTTTCATAAATGCAATCAGTTTATGTTGTATTCTGTGTCTTACTTATTGCAGCTTTAGAATGACTACTGAAATCAAATAGTATGAGTCATCTTTATTGTTTTATTTTAAAATTATTTTGCTTCTTCTAGTTTTTTTACTTTCCAAAATAAATTTATAAATTTCTATCATAAAAAAGTGCACTTGAGAAATTAATGTAGTTTGAATGTAATCTTTAGATCAATTTAAGAGAATTTAGGTCTTTTAATTAATGAAGAGTATACCTGCTCATGAACTTAAATTGTCATTGATTTCTCTTAGCAATTTTTGATGATTTCAGCATAAAGATCTTAAGCTAACTTTATTAGATTCATCACTAAGGATTTTAGGATTTTTTATGCTATTGTAAACATTTTCAATTTCAATTTCAAACTTTTAAAATGAGTGTTTTCTTAAATTTTGCACCCTAGTTGCCTCTATTAGAAGAAAAGGTAGGCCCAAATCTCCATCATGTGGGATTAGGCCCCAACTTCCTCAATAAGACTCCTATAGCACCAGAATTAATATCAAGATTCAATAAGTGGGATGGATTCAAACTAAAAAGCTTCTTCTCAGCAAAAGAAATAATCAGTGAGGTGAATAGAGAACCTACTAATTGGGAACAAATTATTACCACATACATGTCAGATATAGCTCTAATCTCTTCATAAAGAACTCAAAAATCTTAACACCAAAAAAAAAAAAACAAAAACAATCAATAGATGGGCCAAGCAACGGAACAGATATTTCTCAGAAGAGGATATACAATCAATCAACAAATATATGAAAAAATGTTCAACATCTCTAGCAATTAGAGAAATGCAAATCAAAACTACTCTAAGATTTCATCTCACTCCAGTCAGAATGGCAGCTATTAAGAATACAAACAACAATAAGTGTTGACAAGGATGTAGGGAAAAAGGTACACTCATACACTGCTGGTGGGACTGCAAATTGGTTCGGCCAATTTGGAAAGCAGTTTGGAGAATCCTTGGAAAACTGGGAACATAACCACCATTTGACCCAGCTATCCCACTCCTCCATCTATACCCAAAGGACTTACAAACAGCATACTATAGAGACACAGCCACATCAATGCTTATAGCAGTGCAATTCACAATAGTTAAACTGGAAACCAACCTAGATGGCCTTCAGTAGATGAATGGATAAAGAAAATGTGGTGTATATACACAAAGGAATATTGTTCAGCAATAAAAGAAAATAAAATCATGGCATTTACAGGTAAATGGATGATGCTGGAGAATATAATGCTAAATGAAATTAGCCAATCCCAAAAAAACAAATGCCAAATAATTTTTCTGATTTAAGGATGCTGATCCATAATATGCTAATGTCCACTAATTTGTCATATTAAAAGAGTTTCTTTGGGAATAAGGAATTTTCTAAAATATTTCTGTTATTAAATTATGAAATATTATATTTATGCTAATTATTGTCCAGAAAGTTAACCACTATATGTTGCTGGGAGTATATATATATATATATATATATATATATATATATATATATATAGAAAGGTGACACTAAACTATTTTAGGTCAGTGCACATCCATCCTAATCATAGATAATAAGGTTGAAGAAAAGATTCAAAGCATTGATTTTGCCTAAAAGCAAATCTGTGGGGGTTCTGAGGGTACAATACTTAAACAAAGCCACGTGGGACTGGCTACATTATACAAAATAGCTAGGAGAGCAGAGGGCCAAAGAGCATTTTGCTACTTCACCATTAGATCTCCTAAATACATTCCATTGCCAAAGAAAGATTCATTCATAGTATAATAGTATTGTTGAATGGCCCAGAGGAAAGCAACCTGTAATAAGATAGTAAAATTTATATTTGGATAAGGGAACTGTTTCTTCCAAATTTGTGCCCTGCTTTCTGCCTTCAAGTACTAATTCTACTTATGCCTACTTCCTTTTCTGCCTTGTCTGGCAGCCAGCAAGGCATAAAACATAGGACCAGTCAGGACCATTCCTCTTTAACATGAAACAATCAGGCCCAGGACAGGAGGGAGCCAAGAGCAACCACCTTTGTGTATTTCTAAAATGAAAAGCCATGACTTCCCTTATATAAAAAGTGTCAAGCCATGTCATGAACTAACATGAAGATCAAACCAGATGATTTGCCTGTTAAAAGATTACCCTATTTTTCCTAAGGGGAAAAATTTTTAAAAAGCACCCTACTTAGTTTAATAACTATAATCTAATTTTTACCTTGAAAAAAAACCAAGTAAATATTTCACACCAAAAAAATCATAATTTACTTGAATGGAAGGGAAGGGAGGAATAGGAAAGGAAAAGAAAAATTAATTGGAGTTTGTATGATGCATAAGTAATTTGAACTCTGGATGTGTTCATGGATCTTTATCATTAGTAATAGTTCTGCTATTCTGGGAAAGATCAGATGAAGCTGGGGTTGAAAACAACTCAGGACTGACCAGAGATTGAAGCACTAATTTCAACACGGGTGGGGGATAGGATTCACAAATACTGGAAAGCTTTGCTTTCCTCACCCTGTGTCCTGGAACCGCCAGATCCGAAGTTGGCAACTCTAGATTAAACATCATGACAGCTGGGATGAGGAAACTCTTCACAGAAGGGCCACCCCAAAACTCAGGAATGAATAAATGCTAGCGGAATAAACACAAGGAAATCCCTCAGGAAAAAACGTATCTGGCCACTGGGTGGATAATCAGCTTTGTTTCATACTTGATACATGCCGGAATTTTTTTTTCCTTTAAGATATTTTTCCCTGTTCACAAAGTTGTCTGTTTTTATGAATTCACCCAACTGTCACAGAAACTTAAATTGTAAGGATATATTCGTCCTAAGGCCTTCTTTTTTTTTGTTTTGTTTTGTTTTTGCTATATTATTTTTATTTATTTATTTTTTTTAATTGGTTGAGAGGGGGAAAACAAGCCTAATCCCCTGATCTAGGCTTAAAAACATTGCCTAATAAGAGTCACTTCATAGTATGAAAGAAATAGTGAATAATTTCTTCTCTTTAAAAGCAGGATTTTTTCTCTGCAATATCACCCTGAAGGGCATGTAAGATTATTGTTAAGCCCTGGGATGTCCCTTGGAGGAAGCACAATAGCCACCCTCCCACCACTTCTGTGTGCCTTAGTCTACTTAACTCCTTCCTCTTGATTCCTCAACATCTGAAGTCCCAACATCTTTTCCCCCAACATTATGGCTTTTTTAACTATATAAAAACTATTTCTACACAAAAATTGTGCACTAACTTTGACCCCAAATGTTTACACCTTGGGCTGCATATTTATTGGCCCCTTTCCCACCTTCTCATGACCTCATATGACCTTCATGTGGTATGAAAACTGAGGGAATTTTAAAAACTATAGCAAAGTGGGGACCTAATCCATGAATAGGTGGTCAGAAGACCCTGGAAAATAATGTCTCATCAGACAAGGATCAAAATCAAGTACAGAAAAAGGGTCCAAACAGGCAACAAAATATCCTTAACTGAGTCATTTAACCTTAAAAAAGCAGTCCAGAAAAAGCAAAGCTTTTATATATAATTTGTACCTTTCTCTCCCAAAATAATGTTGAAACAAGGGCCCAAATCAAGGGCAGAAAAGAGAATTCAATAAGCAGCAAAAATATCAGCCCCTTAGCTGAGATTTTTAACAATACAGAGTAATCAAGAAAAACAAACTTTTATATATAGGTTGTGCTTTCCCCACATTGAACAATGAATCTTCTAAATAAATACAGGAGAAAATACTGGATGTATTGAATTTAAGTTGTCATATGGGTGGGTATGTTTCTTCTTTGTACTAAGGAAGAAACAAGAGTTCAAGCACAATAGATGGCATTTGGGTTAAACTTTTTTAAAATTAACTTTAAGGGAACAAATCATTGGTATATGGCACCAAAAGATCTCCACTGGAAACTCTGAAGAACCTAAGCTAGTTATTGGACAGGGCTTCCTGGAAAAACTAGGTGAGAGTTTCTTTAAGCCAGGGAAAGGCTATGTAAAGTACTTGAGCACTACTTGGCAGTTAGGCATATTCTGGATGTGAATTCTGCTTCACCATATCAGCAATCTCAGGCAAGTTCACCTCTCTAAGCCCCAATTTCTCAGCTCTAAAAATGGAGGTAACACTGACCTCCTCCACAAGGTTATTATGAAAAATGAAATATTGTATCTAATTTCTGGCACATGAAAAGCAAGAAATAGTAATAATAGCTAATGATAACTACACTATATCTAGTGATTACTAAGTACTAGGCACAATTTATGGGTATTCTTAATCTTCACAGCAATCCTATGAATTTAACATGCTTTTAGTAGACATATTTCACAGATGAGGAAACGGAAGTGAAGTAATTTGCCTGTGCCCTATAGGTTAGGAAGAAGAGATAGGAGTCAAATCCACATATTCTCACTCACCATAAAAATTATAGCTACTCTGATACAACTACTACTATTCATTACTCATTAATACACCCCAAGTACCTAGCCCAGGCCTAGCTTAGTAGGCATTCCACAAACATTTCTTTTTTTTTCTTTTTTTGTAATTATACATGGACAGAATGCCTTAATTTTATTTTTTTTATTTTCATATGGTGCTAAGGATAGAACCCAGTGCCTCACATGCGTTAAGCAAGCACTCTGCCACTGAGTTCAGCCCCCATAAATACTCCTTGAATTTAATTTAATCCCTCAACATTTCTTACCAGAGAATCAAGCAGTGAACAGTCCGGTCAACCAAATAAATTGTATTAATGCTCACAATACCAAAAAGCACGATTTTCTTTTTGATTAGATTTGTTCTTATTACTTTGTGTGAACTGAATGGGAATTTGGGTAGACAGTGTACACTGTGATATTCATGGGTATCAAAGAAAACTACAGACCAATGTCATTTATGAATATAGATAGAAAAAGCCACCACAAAATATTAGCAAATCAAAGCCAGCAACATATAAAAAGCATTAGACACTGTGACCAAGGAGGATTTATCCCAGGATTGCAATGTTGTTTAACAGCTGAAAAATCAATGTGATAATCATGAATGGTCTCCAAGATATGACATATACCATTTTGTCATTTTACTAAGAAGCAAATTTGAACCACACAATTGGACACTGGTATATGAGAGCCAATCATAAAAATGAGACCCGTGTTTGCACCAGAAAAGAGCCCAATGAGAAGGCAGATTTGTCCTTCATATGGATCATTCGTTATCTTTGTAGCAAATCCAAGAAAGTAATGGAGGGAAAGTCTTCTTGGGCCTCAAAAGTCAGCCAATAAACAGTAGTATTCACAAATTTAGGAATTCACAAAAAGACTTGGGGAAAAATTCTTAACAAACATTAAGGGTAAACCATAGAAAATATGATAACTGTGAAAACGTTGATCAAGTCAAAGCCACCCAGCTGAAGAACCAAATAAATTATTTTAAAATTGGCAAAAGCTGAGCATGGCAGCACATGCCTGTAATCTCAGTTACTCAGGAGGCTGAGGCAGAAAGATTATGAGTTCAAGACCAGCCTGGGAACATAGAGACCCATTTCAAAAAAAAAAAAAGTCAGCAGAAAGTTCTAGTGCAAACTTTAGAAATCCTGTTCATATTTATCTCATAATCTTTCTAAGTTGTGATATAGTCATGATTTCCTGTTTAATCATCTTCAAAAACGTTTTTAAGAGCTGTTATAACATTTTTGCATTTTCCAAAACAGTACAAGTAATCAGATATCAAACCTACCATAATAAAAGGAATTCCAATGTGTGGGCAGAAAATATTAAAGTGTTTTGCATTGTAACATTAACTTAACCACATTACAGAGTAAATATTATGTTCTTTTAACATCATAAGAGTAAACTAATGGCTCAGAAGCAACATGTGTGATCTGACTAAATTAGTGTTACTATGGAAATGTGAAATTTTCAATTTCCTGACCCTTAAGGTTGATTTCAACACTGCAATGTGCAGAGTTTTCCATTTTGCCACTACGACTATTACAACAGAAATGCATGTTGCAAATCAAAGTTATTAATGAGTCTAAAAACCAGGAAATGAAAGTAGGAAAAACTATATTCTTCTCTTAAAAATTTCAGTCATATGTCATCTATGGTTCATTCCATAACCCAAGTCCTCATCTGGCTTGTCTTTATTTTTCCCAACTGTTTGCTGGCAGATTCACAAACTCAAAATAAATAGAATTTTTCCACTATCTAATTCTGAATTTGGCAGGGAACCTCAATGATGAATCTATTCCTACCTCAAAAAATGTTTTCTTTTATACATTTTACCCACCCATACTCAATTCTGTAGACTAGAGAAATAACACAACTTTATTGGTGGGAGGTATTTCCATCATGTTTCTCAGGAATAAGTCAAGTGCAAATTAAGTCTTAATATCTGAAATTTCAAAGAGAAATAAAGTTTTTCTACCATGTTTCATCCTGGATTCCTTCCAGACCATCCAAGGAGAAATACCAAAGCTTTATCACTATGAGAGGAGGTTCCTTCATATTCTGAATTAGCAACTCCTCCCACCCCCGACAACAGCAGATGGTACTCTAGACTCACAACTTCTCTTACCCCACAACCTGGTTCTCTTTTAAAGTACTAATACTTCACAGTTCACACAAACTTTTAATCAGCTAACTTGCATAAAACTTATCATAATAAAACAATTTAAGCAATCTTTGCTTTATTATTTCCTTTACTACACACAGGAAAATGAAGCGTTATTGTTATCCAAAAATGCTTTCCCTAGTAATTCCTTTCTTACTTTTGCTACTTAAACTTAGTCCCAGTTACTCTCTACTTACAAAGTTCACCTTTTATGACAAACGTTTTCTAAAGAGTCTTAAAAGCTTACTCATTCTAGTTTGGAATTAATGCCAGGGAAGTGCTACAACATGAACCACCCTGTTTGTTCCCTGTAGGTGCCTAGAAACAACTTATAATAATTTCTATTTGGGAACACAGAGGCCTGGGTTATACATGGACTTTTACTGTGGAATCTGTTAGCATTGCTTTTTCAAGCATCACTTTCAGTTGATGTGAGAAAACTTGTCCCCAGGATATTCTTTTAAGGGGATTTATGGATTTTATACTGCATAGTGCTTCCAAATTAAGTTTTCCAGAGAAATTTCGATCATTTCACTACCCTACTCAAAAAAAAAAAAAAAAAAAAAAAAAAAAAAAAAAACTTCGATGATTTTCTTTCTCCATTGCCTACAGGCTAAAGTTCCAAAGGCTCTCCCAATCTGGCAGCAATTAATGGCTGCCATCTCACTTTCTGTCCTCTCTACCCAGATTCTCTCTCTTACAGAGAAATCTGTTCCATCCTATCCAGCAGGGGATATCCTACCCAGAGCGGGGAATATCCTATCCAGAGCAGGGAATATCCTATCCAGGAGGATATGGTATTTGCTGTGGACCAGGAAAAACTATGTATAGTATTCCAGTCTCTTTTTCCAGCGGGAGTTTTATTGACATTATCTTGTTCTTTCTCTACAATTTTACACTGGTTGTAGTAGAAATGGACTCGTTAAAAATCACTAGACTGTAAAAAGTTGAACCCAAACCTAATGGGGAGGAATAGACAATATCCAGAGATCCTGGACTTGAGCTTGAATTCAATTTTGAATTATCTCCCTTTACAGAGGAGTTACAACTGCCAGAAAGGTATTTGGGTAGCTGGGTGTATATTCACAGACATTGCATAGTCTAAGATAGACTGTAGAGGGCTCAACATATTATCCACCCCCTTCTATAGATCAATTATGCTGTTTAAGTAGCAGTAATACACATCTCTAGCTCTAGGTATATTCTAAGTTGTCCAGGCAGTCATTGTTAGCCTATCCCCCTTCCAACAGATATTGGCTCATAACCAAGACCTAAGTGATTCAGGATCTGCTATACTCCAAGTCACTGTGGTTTAAGGATCACATAATCTCAGAGAAAATCTGGGATCTTTTGTTCAATGGTGAGAAGAAGCTCCTTCTTTTTATAAGCAAGGAATCACATAGGCCAGGTGTGGTAGCCCTACCTCCAAAATGCCCCCAATGATTCCAGCCCCTGATGTTTATACCTTTGAATAATTCCCTCTTTACAAAGTACCAGCAGTGGCAGAATTGGTCCATATGATCAACAAAATAGGGCAGAAGTGATCATATGTCACTTTCTGAGATTACATTATAACATATTAAGCTCTCTTGCTCCTTTTCTTTCTCATCATTTGCTCTAGGAGAACCCAGCAGTCATGTCACAAGAAACTATACAGAGTCTCTGGTTTAATCCCTAGATCCTGGATCCATTTTGAGTTAACTTTTGTGGATGGTGAGAGATAGGGATTCAATTTCATTTTGTTGCATATGGATTTCCATTTTCCCAGCACCATTTGTTGAAGAAAAAGAAGGCCCTAATCTCCATCACATGGGGCTAGGCCCCAACTTCCTTAAGAAGACACCTATAGCACAAGAATTAAAACCAAGAATCAACAAATGGGATGGATTCAAACTAAAAAGTTTTTCCTCAGCAAAAGAAATAATATGTGAGGTGAATAGGGAGCCTACATCCTGGGAACAAATTTTTACCCCTCATACATCAGATAGAGCTCTAATCTCTAGGGTATATAAAGAATTCAACAAGATAAGCAACAAAAAAATAAATGATCCAATCAATAAATGGGCCAAGGACCTGAACAGACACTTCTCAGAAGAGGATATATAATCAATCAACAAATATACGAAAAAATGCTCATCATCTCTAGCAATCAGAGAAATGCAAATTAAAACTACTCTAAGATACCATCTCACTCCAGTAAGAGTGGCAGCCATTATGAAGACAAACAACAACAAGTGCTGGCAAGGATTGGGGGGAAAAAGGTACATTCATACACTGCTGGTGGGACTGCAAATTGGTGCGGCCAATTTGGAAAGCAGTATGGAGATTCCTTGGAAAACTAGAATGGAATCACCATTTGACCCAGCTATTCCTCTTCTTGGACTATACCCAAATGACCTAAAAACAGCATATTACAGGGACACAGTCACATCAATGTTTACAGGAGCACAATTCACAATAGCTAAACTGTGGAGCCAACCTAGATGTCCTTCAGTGGATGAATGGATAAAAAAATGTGGCATTTATACACAATGGAATATTACTCAGCAATAAAAAGAATAAGATCATGGCATTTGCAGGGAAATTGATAGCATTAGAGAAGATTATGCTAAGTGAAGTTAGCCAATTCCAAAAAACAAATGCCAAATATCTTCTCTGATATAAGGGGGGTGACTCAAAATTGGATTGGGAGGGCGAGCAAGGGAAGAAGATTACCTCTAGATAGGGAATAGGGGTGGGAGGGAAAGGAAGGGAGAAGGGGAATAGCATGGATGGTGAAAGGAGAGTAAAAGTAAAGAGAGGGCTCTGAGGACCACAGAAAAATCAGAGCTATAACCTTAACTGATCTACTCCTGCCCACTCTGCCTGTAGTCCTTTTCAGTTACCCGAACCGATAAATCCCCTTTCTTTTTTATTTTTTAAAGATTTTTTAAGATTACTTGCAAAGAAAAGTGGGATGATGCAGAATTTGTTTCAGGGGATCCAATGCCCCTACATGCAATTTCCAAACTGTCCAGATCTCTTCCTGTTTACTCATGTAGCAGCTCTTTATTCTCTGCCCACTTACCCATCTTTGATGGCATCATTTAAGCCTTGTCTTTTCTGACTTGCAACCAGTGCAAGAAGATCTCTATGTTATCGAAATTCATACAATACTTGTGCTATTGCTTCCAATTCATTTGGCACTTATCCCTGCCCTGTCTCTAGTGAGTATATGTCTATCTAGATTGTATCTTTCTTGAAGGTAGGGGCCTTTCTACATACTCTAATTCTTACGGTAGTTATCAGAAAAGGCACTCATTAAATATTACTTGTTTGATTAAATCTATCAGTCTGTCCATCAAGACTGGTTATGAATAAGTGAAATTGCCTGGCTGGGAAATAACATATATTCATCCTGGTACATAAACTGGCAAAAGGAAAAATCAGAAGAAAAGAAAGGATTACCTTTTTGTTGGCCCATGTTTTCTGGATATCATCACGTGGATATACATCAATGAAGGATTTTAAAGATGTTAACTTGGTTCCTAAAAACATAGTCGCATAAAACTTTTTGCATATTTCAAAAGGATGCAAAACTTTCCAGGTAAACTATGATTATTATATGTATTTCACTATGCAAATGTTATATCCATATGTAATAAGGCATATGTAAGATTCATTCTAAGAAGCCTAAATTCAGTAGAGTGAAAATATAAAATGCCTTTCTTTCTGGCGTTACTGTCTTAACTCTGATCCACTGAATCTCCCTTCATCTCTTAATGGTAGTTTTGAATTGACTTCATTAGTAAGAAGCCCAGATCCATTTAAAACCTCATTTTCAGTTCCTCTAACCTTGCATGTAGCTCAGGCATTGGAATGAGGGCCTGAAAGAGAGAAGGGATATGGTCTCCTTTCTTCCTTTTGGATGAGGACTTGTACTAGAGGCAGAGATACAAAGCAACAAGGGTCTCCTCCCTTCAATGCTTCAGTGATGGTCTTCTCTTGGCCAATGCTGTTGACCAGTCTCTGTGTAGCAAGCACCCTAACACTGACTCTTCCATCAGGTATCTCTGAGAGTTCTTTAAGGACTCCTGTAGGGTCTCCCCACAGTAGAGTTTCCTGATAAGGAAATACCAGTTCATACTTTGCTGTTCTACTGCCCTCTTCATTGCTACTCCTGGCATTATGACCGCAGCCTCTTGAGTAGGTACTGGCAAGAAAGCTCAAGTCTAACTACTTTCCCTGGTAGCCTCTCAACCCCTGGGAGACCCACACAGCATTGCCATGCCACAAAATGGGGATAGGATGCTACTCTGCCTCACTCATCAGCCTCATTATCTCACTTGAATTCTCCATTCCCTTATTTTCATAGGCACTGAAGTCAGATTGGCTGGTTAGATGACTAAGATATAAGATGTCATTCTCCTCTCTAAATCCTCTGTAGGTGATCCTCAGGGTAATCCATCTTTGGTTTCAAAGGTAAAACCATGGTAGTTTTCACTAGGTACTGGGGATTGAACCCAGGTCCTCTGGTATGCTAGGCAAATGCTACACCACTGAGCTACATCCCCATCCTGCCTATAAATATGAACACTAAATCACATCACAAAAATATTAGCTCTATTTTGGAAAATCCAAAACTTATCATATCTCTTTCCTGTTGAATAAGAGTATATTCAAAAACTAAGGTTTTTTAAATGATAAAAATATTTAATTTACATTCATTCATTAATCTGTCAAAATTATTTTGACAGCATCAACCTATTGAAATTTGAAAGACACATAAATCTAAGTTTGTGTTGTCACAACAGAATTATTTATTGTGATCTTTAAGTACACAACTGTAACAAACTCTACAATTTCTACTTTTAAGGAATAAATAGCAGTTGATGTATTTTGGCTACTTAAAAAATTCAGACTCATAATTATTTCTAACTTTTAATCTTCAAAATGTGAAATGATCTTGAAAAAAGCATTTAAAGATGACTATCAATCAAGCAAATGTCTTTTGAAAGGTTTCTTCCATATATTTATATGGCCCTTTACCAGGTGAAAAGAGTTTTCCTATGTATTATTTTATTCGATATGTGATGTTCTCTGTGACAGAAGCAGAGCAAATAAGGAAAATGAGGCTCCATAACAGCCAGAGACTTGCGGAATATTCGAGTAACTGGCAGAGCAAAAAGGAAAATATGGATCTCCTGGTTTGCTGAAGTCCTTCCATCCTGAGAAGCTACTTCAGAAATCCATGGAGCTATCAGAAATCCTAAGGGAACTTCTCATCTATGCCCCTGTCATCAATCAGCCATTTAAAACTATATTACAATATTTTTTTCATTTACCTGGATATGGTGGCCCATACAAATGATCCCAGATACTCAAGAGACTGAGGCAAAAGAATTCCAAGTTTGAGACCAGCCTCTGTGACTTAGCAGGACACTGATTCAAAGTAAAAAATAAAAAGGGCTGGGTGATGTAGTTCTGAGGTAAAGTGTTCTTGGAGTCAATTCCCAATACCCAGAAAGAAAATAGAGATTTTTTTTTTCATTTACTTACTTGCTCTTTCAGAAAGTATGTGCTGAGCACATACTGTGTGTGAAGCATTGTACCATACATGCAGTTATGGGTAAGCTAGACAAGGGTCCTACTCTCCTGGAATTTACAGTTCAATTGTGGAGACAGATACTACTCATATAATTACAAAAGTAAATATAGAGTCACCAGCTGTGAGGAACACTCTAGAATGAGAGCAGCATGCTCTGAAAATTGCCTAACAATTTTCAGATAAGGCATCTCCTTATCTGAAACATCAGAGATGGGTGGGATAGGAGGAAGGGGTAGGGAAGACAAAGTATCCCAAGCCAGAAAGAGACACAGCCAGCCAAGAGAATCACATAAACCACAGTCCTGGAGCAAGAAGGAAAAGTGAGCATATTCCATGATAGCAATTTTATTTAAGCAAAGGGGAAAAGGTCTAGCAAGAAATACACAAAAATGTTAATGATGTTGTCTTCCAGGGAGAGACTGGTAATGTTTTTTCATTTATGCTTTATTCATTTAGTGTTCCAAATTTTCTACAAAGAAAAATATAAGCTTTGTAATCTGGTGGAGAGGGTCAAAATAGAAAATGAGACCCAGAAGACCCGTGTGTGAGGAAAGAAGTTGAACCCTCTCCCAGTCACTTCAGAAGTACAGGAGCTGGAGTTTGAATATAGAAGCCAACAGTGAAAGAACATACATAATTGACTTTGACTCTTTATGACTTGTCAAGCACTATCCCACACTCTTTTTGCCTAGAACATACAGATAATGGTGCCCCATTGGCACCAATTTCCCTCTGTGTTTCTTTCACTCACCCTGACCCAATGAGATGGATATCACAACCTCAGTTGACAAATGAAAAAGAAAGTGGAATTTAAGGAGAATTCAAGTAATTTGCTCAAAGTCAGACACTATTAAGTGGGAGAGCTGGGATTAAAATGTAAAGGTCCATCTGACTCCAGAGGAGTTCTTAGAACTCCTGTCATCTAGGTAAATGTGATGGAGAGTATTTATATTTTAAAAATTCCCATAATAATTGGAAAGAAGATAGGATTGTGCTGATAAGATAGTACGAGGCCTATACAGAGCACAGGGTTTTTTTTTTTTGTTTTGTTTTGTTTTTTTGTTTGTTTGTTTTTTGGTTTTTGGTTTTTTGGTTTTTGGCACTGGGGATTGAACTCAGGGACACTCAACCACTAAGCCACATCCCCCGCCCTATTTTGTATTTTATTTAGAGACTGGGTCTCACTAAGTTGCTTCGCACCTTGCTATTGTTGAGGCTGGCTTTGAACTTGCAATCCTTCTGCCTCAGCCTCCCAAGCCACTGGGATTACAGGCATGTGCCACTGCATCCAACAAGAACACAGTATTTTTTAAAATTTTATATTTGTTCTTTTTATATATACTCAACAATAGGATGTATTCTGATATATTATACATACATGGAGCATAACTTATTCCAATTAAGATTGCACTCTTGCAGTTGTATATGATGTGGAGTTTCACTGGTCATGTATCCATATATGAACATAGGAAAGTTATGCCAGATTCATTCTACTGTCTTTCCTATTTCCATCCCCTCACCCTTCCCTTCATTCCCCTTTGTCTAATCCAAAGTACTTATATTCTTCCCTGCATTACCTACAGGATACTTAAAGAACTAAAAATACTTCACACAAAAGAAATGCCCCCACCCTCGCTTCCGCCTTCGCCATTGAGTGTTAGCATCTGCATATAAGAGAACATTTGACCTTTGGTGTTGGGGGATTGGCTTATTTCACTTAGCATTATAGTCTCCAGTTTCATCCATTTACCAGCAAATACCATAATTTCATTTTTTATGGCTGAGTATGTCCATTCTGTATATATATACCACATTTTATTTATCCACTCATATGTTGAAAGGCACCTAGGTTGGGTTCATAGCTTAGCTATTGTGAATTAAGCTGCTATAAACATTGATGGGGCTGTGTCACTGCAATATGCTGACCTTAAATCCTTTGGATATATGCCAAGGAGTGGGGATAACTGGGTCAAATGGTGGATCCATTCCAAGTTTTCTGAGCAATCTCCATACTGCTTTCCAGAGTGGTTATAACAATTTGCAATCTTACCAGCAATTTATGAGCATACCTTTTCCCTCACATCCTTGCCAACATTTATTGTTACTTGTAATCTTGATAATTGATTGCCATTCTGACTGGAGTAAGATGGAGTCTCAGTGTACCTTTTTTCTAAAATTTTTTTAGTTGTTGATAAACCTTTATTTTATTCATTTATTTTTATGTGGTGCTAGGAATTGAACCCAGTGCCTCACACATGTGAGGTGAGCATTCTACCACTGAGCCACAACCCTAGCCTTCAGTGTACTTTTAATTTTCATTTCTCTAATTACTAGAGATGGTGATGATTTTTTTCATATATTTGTTGACCATTTGTATTTCTTCTTCTGTGAAGTGTCTGTTCAGTTCCTTTGCCCATTTATATCAATCAATAAATGGGTTATTTGGGGGGTTTTGTTGTTTTTGTTTTGTTTTGTTTTTGTTTTTGGTGTTAAGTTTTTTTTAGTTCTTTAAGTATCCTGGAAGTAATGCAGAGCACAGCATTTTAAAACACATAATGGGGGCTGGGGATGTGGCTCAAGTGGTAGCGCGCTCGCCTGGCATGCGTGCGGCCCGGGTTCGATCCTCAGCACCACATACCAACAAAGATGTTGTGTCCGCCGAGAACTAAAAAATAAATATTAAAAATTCTCTCTCTCTCTCTCTCTCTCTCTCTCTCTCTCTCTCTCTCTCTCCCCCCTCACTCTATCTTTAAAAAAAAATAAAAATAAAAATAAAACACATAATGCACCAGGGATTGGTTTAAGTGATTAGCAATCTTGTCTAATTCTTCATAATCACTTCATAACATGGTATTATTATCAGCTTTCTATCACTGTTACAAAATGCCTGAGAAAATCAGCTTAAAATAAGGAAAGATTTCTTTTTGACTCACAGTTTCAGAGGTGTCAGTCCATGGTCAGTTGGTCCTGTTGCCTTTGAGCCTGTGGTCAGGCAGTATATCATGGCGTAACCAGAGGAAACAGCTCACCCCAAGGCAGCCAGGAAGCAAAAAGAGGAGGGAGGGGCCAGGGTTCCAATACCCCCTTCAAAGGTACATCCCCAATGACCTAACTTACTTTCACTAGGCCCCACCTCCTAATGTCTCCACTAACTCCCAATAGCAACACAGCTCACCACCAAGCCTTTAACATATGAGAATTTGGGGGACACACTAGACCCAAATTCAGGTGGTATTATTATTATTCCCAGTTTTCAGATAAGGAAATTGAATTACAAAGAGGGAAAGCAATTTGCCCAATATCACACAGAACTTGTTATTTATTTAATTATTTTCTTCTCTTGGTACTAGGAATTGAACCTAGGTACACTTTACCACTGAACTACATCCCCAGTCCTTTTTATTTTGAGACAAGATCTTATTAAATTGCTCAGGCTAGCCTCAAAAGTGTGATTCTCCTAACTTGGTGGGAATCCAGGTATGCACCGCCACACCTAGCCAGAGCTGGTACTTGAATAGGCAAGCTGGCACCAGAATCTTATCACCAAGGTATACCTCATCTCCTAAATTCTTCACTGACTCTTTTTTTTTTTTTTTTTTTTGGTGGTGGTGCTAGGGATTGAACCCAAGGTCTTTTCTACCAACTAAGCTATGTCCCCAGCCCTCTTCACTGACTCTCTTGGTCCTCTCTCTATATGAATGATCTATTTCCTAAACTTCTTTCCATGGATTGGTGTCTCTGCTTAGATAGGTGAAAAACAAGTTTCCTTTAAAAACTTGAAGCAGGTAGGAAAGAATTGAACAACAGGTACCAAAACACTGTTAGAAAGAAGAAATCACATTCCACCATCTTTCTAACCCCATACCCACTCCCTTCCCCTTCCACCCCTCTGCCCTATCTAGAGTTTGTCTATTCCTCCCACGGTCCCCCTCCCTACCCCACTATGAATCAGCCTCCTTATATCAGAGAAAACAGTTGGCATTTGGTTTTATGGGATTGGCTAACTTCTCTTTGCATTATCTTCTCTAATCCCATCCATTTACCTGCAAATTCCACGATTTTGTTCTCTTTTATTGCTGAGTAATATTTCATTGTGTATATATGCCACATATTTTTTATCCATTTATCTATTGAAGGGCATCTAGGTTGGTTCCACAGTTTAGCTATTGTGAATTGTGCTGCTATAAACATTGATGTGGCTGTGTCCCTGTAGTATGCCATTTTATCCAAAGTGCATGTATAAAGACATGAATTGGTGTGAATATACTCTGTATACAACCAGAGACATAAAAATTGTGCAATAAGAATTGTAATGCACTCTGCTGTCATATATAAATTTTAAAAAAGTAAAACTACAAAAATAAAATAAAGAAAAAGAAAAGAAAGAAGAAATCACTTCTGGTATTCAGCAGCACAATGAGGTGACCATAGTTTACAATAACCTATTATAAATTTATGAAGATCTAGAAGAGAAGAGTTCAAAGACTTCAAACATAAAGCAATGTTGAAGGGATGCAAATCCTGATTTGATTAGTGCACACTGTATTCACGGGTTGAGACACCACAGTGTACCCCATTAATATTTATGTACAATTCATACCTGATAATAGAAATAAGAAAATGCATTCTTTCTCATGGTTTTTAAAAAATAAAGTTTTACTTATTTTATTCATTAAAAAAAGGAAAGAAACCCCCTTGAGGTTCTGAAACAGCCTGGAAAAAAGTCTGGTCCTGATTCTTACAAACACAGCTAACCAATAATAAATTGGTTATTAATTAATAAATAAAAACTGAGCTCTAAATTGCCCAAAAGTAGTTTGCTTTATAAAACCAAGTGTCCAGAAGGGACTTGCTTGCCTACCATGGATAAGGCACTGGGTTCTATCCTCAGCACCACATAAAAATAAATAAATAAAATAAAAGCATGCTGTCCATCTACAACTACAAAAACAAATTTACTTAAAAAAAAAGAAAGAAAGAAAAAGAAAAGAAAGAAAAACAAAACAAAAAGTGTACACCTTAGTGCTTCTAAAACTGTACCATACATCAGAATCACTCAGAAAAAGTGTTAAAATACAGATTGATAGGCTCCACCTCTAAGAATTTGCATTCTAACAAGTCCCAGATGATTCTGATGATGCTGATGCTGGTGCAGATGCTGCCGGTGGGGGAACCACACTTTGAGAACCATTAATATACTGTTTCTCAAACCATCATGAATTTTATAAGAGTCCTTGTACCACAGGTCTGAAACTGAGAGTTCTTGTCATCTTAGACCCCATGCTCCATAACCAGGTTCTAGAGTAGGTAAATCATATGGAAAAAGAGTTTTGTTTTCAAACCTGCAATGAACCAGAAGTGTTTGATAATAATAATAATTATTATTATTATTATTATTATTATTATTATTATTATTATTTTGGGATAATGTAAGTTTTAATGTTTTACTTTCTTCTTTTTTTTTTCTTTTTTTTTTATCATTCTTTTGGGGAGGAAGTGCTGATTTGGGTAATTGTTTTTAATGTTGAAGAGAAAACAAAATATACCGAAGGTTTAAAATGTCAGAGTTATATTAATGCCAAAATACCTATTAAGTCACCTACACATGTGACGAATAAGTTTCATTTTACAGTTGAAGTTACAAAGGAGGTCCCCAAATCTGAAGAGGTGAGTTAAGTAGCACCCGAGCGCCCTCTAGAGGGAGATAAATTATTGGGCTATTCTGCATTGCCTGAAGGCTGCAGAATTTATTGCTAAACAATAAATAAGATTTCCCTTATATTTTTAGCCCTCTGAAGTTGATGAACATTTGTGTATTGAAGACAAATATAAAGAAAAATAGTGACTTGAGATGAGAGATTTTAAAGAACGCTGTTATAAAATAGAAAGAAGCTAAATTTTAGATCATGTAAATTTGTTACTCCTCAAATTTTCAATCACTAGTTGAAAGCATCCATTGATGATCCTTGCCTGAACAAATCATTATTACTATTGCAGAAACATTTTAATTTATACCACAAAATCTATATCACATTAATGCCATGTCAATTTACAAATACAAAATTCTCATAAACACTTGAGATTATCTCAAGTTTGAATATTCTACTGATCTGACTAGAAAATGACTAAGACTTTTCTTGAAGTCACAGCCTTGTTTTTATTTATCTGAAAATTTGTAAGACTAACTTATTTATTTTGTAAAGTGTCCTAACACTGTGCATGGATTCAATTTATTATTAGTCTACCGTATAACTTTATGTTCAGAGTCAGATCTAAAGGATTTAGTTCAAAACATTTTTAAACAACAGGTAATCTCTAGCACTTGCTTGGTTACCAGAAAACCATAGCTGGGATATTATACTAGTCATGATAAAATATCACTATCAATATAATGATAATAATATCAATATTTTTCTTACCAATCCTTCAACCCACTGGGAGAGCTAATGAATTATATTTTTGAATGAATGTATTTTTAGCATAGAAACTGATTAGATTTCACAGTGTTTCTTTCCTTTTGGAATTTTAATAATAGTATCCAGGTTTATTGGATGTTATGTGCTATTCATAACCACTTTATGTTTCTATTTTACACATAAAAAACTCAGCCTTCCAGTGGTTGAAACATTTACACAAGATCACACAGCTAATAAAGGTTGGAGAAAAATTTAAGCACAAGGTGTCTTTACACTTCTAACCAGTATGCCCACTACCTCCCTTTTCATTAATTTTTTTTTTGTCTCCTTAGCAGTGACAAAGAAAAAGACAAATGGAGACACAAGTAGACTTCTATTAAAACATTCCCTTGGTCCCTTTACCAGAGATTATCTTCATAAACCTGTTTTTCTATTAGTCTCCTTTATTTCTATAAAGGCAACACCATCTTCCTCATTCCTGATAATCCAATCATTAGTAACATATGACCTAGACCCTACCTTTTTTTTTTTTTTGGTACTAGGGATTGAACCTAGGGGCACTTAATCACTGAGCCACATACTCAGCCCTTTTTCTGTATTTTATTTAGAGACAGGTTGACAAGTTGCTTATGGCCTCACTAAGTTGCTGAGGCTGGCTTTGAACTTGTGATCCTCCTGTCTCAGCCTTCTGAGTCACTAGGATTACAGGCATGCACCACCATGCCCATCTGAACCCCACTTTCAAAAGCAATGAACTACCCAATCATTTTTTATTCACTGATCCCTCCCCAACGTTCTGCTTCCAGGCTCAGCATCCCAACTCAATCCCATCAATCTCTCTACCTCTAATTTATTTTAAGTGATACCTGAGATTATTCTTCCCTAATCATGACTCTATTCAAATTATTGTCCAGGGCTTACTACATACAGAACCCCAAGGCCTCTCATACCTGGCTCCAATTTGCCAATAGAGCCACATCCCTCCCTCATCTTGGTTAACATACTCTTTATTCACAAACAGGAGGTCTCTTTGGTTCTCAAACTTTATCTTTTTTAAATATTTTTATTAGTGCATTATAGTTATACATAACAGTAGGGTTCATTTTGACATAATCATACAGGCATGGGATATAATTTGCTCTACTTCAGCCTCCAGTACTTTCTCTTTCCCTCCCCTCTCCCCTCCCCTTGTTCCCCTACCTCTATTCTGCGGTCTTCCTTCTACTTATTTATTGTTTTTTTAGTTGGTGCTTTATAGATACACATAAAGGTGGCATTCACTATGGTATATTCATATATGTACATAGAATTATTTGTTCAATTTCATTCTGCAGTTCTTCCCTTTACTGCCCCTCCTCCCTCCCCCTCTACCCCCTTCCTCTACTCCACTGGTCTCCCTTCTATTTTCATGAGATTCCTCCCTGCTCACTTTTTTTTCTTATTTTTCTCTGTATTCCACATGTAAGAGAAAACATTCAACCCTTTACTTTCTTAGTCTGACTTATTAAACTTAGCATGATGTTCTCCAGTCAAACTGGATTTTAAGGGTGTCTCTGCTTTGCAAGTACATTTTCTTTCCATCATATGCTTACAACAAAATCTTACCAATTCTTCAAGTCCTCAATCAGACCTTCTTTATGATTCTATCTTTCCTGATTCTGCAAACCAGAAATGATTTCTCCTTTGAGTTTTATTTTTGTTTTCCCCCTCTGGGGTTTTATTTCTATTTCCTTTGTGTAATTTAGTATTTTCAACTTTGTGTTATGGGACAGGATGGCTAATACATACATCAAACTCTGCATGACCAAAACTGGCATCATGTTCTCTGGCTCCAAATCTCTCTTAAGTCATCCTAGAGTCCTCCTCCCTGATCCCTAGTCCTCACTTTTAATCACACAGCAAATTTAGTACTCCCTGAACATCTCTAACACTCACTCCCTTAGATAAACCTCATGGCTCCTGGAACTATAGCAATATTCTCTTTCTTCTCCTCTGATCCTACTGACTTGGCTCCCTGGCTGCTGAACTGCTCAGCCAGCCCAACAATCCCCACAGAGAAGTGGCAGTGGAACAGCAGAGCACTGGCTCTGGCGGGCTGGAGCACAGCCACCTGAAGCCTACCAAGCTGGTGCAGGCCTGAGATGGAGAAGGCCTAAGGCTCCAATACCAAGGAGGGACAAGACACACCCACTTGTTACTGGATGGTGGCCTAGACTGAGCCTATTGTAAGGGCCCACTCCACACAGTGCCACAGCAGAACCCACAACATCCATGGTCTGCTGACTTCAACCCTCCACTACTCCATGAGCAGTGGGAAAACAGAAGTGAGGCAGACCCGGATGGGATGGCAGGGCTAACCAATAGCGTTAGTACTTTCCCAAACCCTCGTTAGCATAAATTTGGACCAGCAGTGTCAGTGCTTTCCAAACTCTGATTAGCATAAATTTGGACCAACAGCATTGACTCAAGTGCTATAGAAACCCCTAGACTAGCACACTCAAGCAGCAACACCTCTAGCATCCTTTCTCGCTCTGCGGGAGTTCTGTTTCTTCTATTCACACTTTAGTAAATCCTACTTTTATGCTCACGCATCCTCATCTGTGGATTTCAATCTTCAAATTCACAAGAACCCAGAAAGAAGAAACTGGTAGTTATGCCTGTAGTGACCTGAAGCTTAAGCAGACTCCACCCACCACCAGCAGCAGAGAAACTCTCGTTTCATTACCCCTTCAAATTCATCCTCCACACCATATGACACAAAGTCTTGGAAAATCAAAACTCCATGTCATTCCCCTGCATGAACCTCTTAGTAGTTCTCTACTGCCTACAGAGTGCAGACCAAGAGCCATAGCATAGAATTTCTCATCCTCTAGTTTTGTATCCTACCACTTTCCAACTTCATTTTACAATCTAGTAACATCAAACTGATTCCAGTTCCCTGGAAACTCTTGTTATTTTACACTCGTCTGCCTGTATTCTATCTGGATTAATGCCCCACTCCTTCCAGAGTCTCTGTGTTACATGACCTCTGGGGCATCATTCACATTCACACAGTATATACTTAGTTGTGTCAGCAGTGGCCCCTGTTACTCTCGGATCCACTTTCATATGTGGTGAAGTCATACCTGTCATTGTGGTTCAGTTAAAAATCCATCTTTCCCAGGGCTGAGGTAGTAGCTCAGTGGCAGAGTGCTTGCCTTGCCCATGTGAGGCACTGGGTTTGATCCTCAGCACCACATAAAAATAAATAAACAAAATAAAGATATTGTATCCATCTACAATTAAAAAAATTTTTTAAATCCATCTTTCCCATAAAGTTCCCATAGAATTCTTCAATAGCTTGTGCAAATGGATTCTATCATAGCTCCTTGCCATATATTTTTTTAATTCTCTGTTTATGTTTGTCTCTCACAGTACCATATTTAACCCACAATTTATCTTTAGAGTTTCAACTCCTAGCCCAATGTCTCATACATTCAGTACATGTTGTTTAAACTGAAATATTATGTTCATGCTATCTCACCATCAGGAGATTGGCTGGAGGAGAAGGAATTCTGACTTATAGCACATATCTTCACATTATCCGTAGCCATCATATAGAAACCTGACTATAAGAATTCTTATTGAGTTTTTCTTTATTTTTTTTAATACAGTTTCCCTCAAATTGAGCAAATTTAAAAAGGAGCATATCATCTCATTCAGGGAATGAAGAACAGCTATTTCTCCAATAGTGCTAATTTTCATAATTTTTCTATAATATAATGTGATCAACAGTTTAATAATTTGATTGTGATAGAAAGCTAAGTTTAAAAATGTGTACAAAGCATAGGCTACAGAACCACTTTTCTGAAGTGGCTAGCCACACTGTTAGCATCTCACATATTTCTTTACCTGGTCTTTGCTCTTATGTTTACCTTTGGTGTTTGTAGTGTATATGGCAAGTAAAATTGCCAGGGCAAGGCCAAAGCTTTAAAAATAGAAAAAGGCTTTGGAATAGGTGAAATGTAATGAAAATGAAGTTCGCTTCATCAGTTTTAATATAATTTATTGTTCTAGCATTTTATAACTAAATAAGCATATTCAAAATTCCTTTATTATTGAAATTATTGCAGCAAAAATAACTTAGTTGTTGCTAATCTAAAAACTCTCAAGCCCCTAATTTCATTTTTCTACTGAAACAATAGTTTGATAATGTACTTTACATAGTGAGAATTTTCTTAATAATAATACTATCAAGTAATACCAGAATTGATATTTTTAATAAAAAGTGTTGGCTGACTTTATAGATGAGGGAAAGAGGAAATAAATGAGGGAAAGAGGAAATAAATATCAAACAACATCTACACAACCAAACCTGAACTTACCTATCTTACCCCCGGATCTGGCTTTCTTCACATCTAAGGAACAGTTAGTCGCACCTCTCTAGGAGAGACAGGTGCAAAGTATTGCCAACCAGGGAACCCCACATAAGCTTTGGTTCCAGGTGTCTGTTTTGTTCTGTTTTGTTTGGGGGTGAGGGGGGTCAATCATGAAGGCATGGAGCACCTCCATGACTGAGCTCAGTTACTCAGGCTCTAGTCTCCCACTCAGAGGTCAAACTGATAAATTGTGGCCCTGGTCTCCAGACATACAAAAACAACTATGCGCCATAAATCAGTGTTACTATAAACTACCTGATGTAGCTGAAAATCTCAGGTATATAAAAACACTCTTATCAGAAAAGATATTTCAGGGCCTCAGAAGTTATCTCCCAAAAGCTATTAAAGAACCAGTCCTGAAAACTTTTGAGAAGAATGTGCAGAGTTTGGGCAACTGAGGCCTGCTGAGTGAACCAAGGAAAACCGTCCAACAGAAATGACACCTGAGCTGCATATTGAGAGTCAAGTGTTACCCAGAAGAAACATATGTGTGAAAACACATCAAGCAAATGTAAAGGTACCTTGAAAAAAATCACTGAGAAGTAACGGAGCAGGGCTCTTAAAAGGACTAAAAGTAGCTCATAAGACAGAAGTCCCCTCTACCCACAGATCCTCAAATTTATGAGAAGTTCTATTATAATCCTTCTCCAACCTGAATTCTCCTTCTGGGAAAAGGATTCTCTCTCTCTCTCTCTCTCTCTCTCTCTCTCTCTCTCTCTCTCTCTCTCTCTCTCTCTCTTCCAATGGCATGCAGAAGTTTATGCCCTGAGCTTCACAAACAGTGTCTTTCAAAATACAGTCTGCATCTATTTGGAAACTCAAAAACAAAGTTATTTTCTCAACAACTTTCCCTAGAGACAGTGAGAGCAGAGTAATAAACCCTAGTTACTTTCTCAGTGGACAAAAATGGTAGGACAGCAGAAAATATTGGGAAAGAAGAATAAGTTAGTGTCTCAAATAATTTATCCCACTATATTTATATGCCTCCTACAAATTTCTCAAGAGGATAGAGTCTTCCATACCACCTGAATCCCTAGTAGCACATTGATTATAAAATTTATATTAGGCCAAGTCTACATGGCCATGTTCCACTATTCTCTACAATTAAACAAAATGAAAAAAACAGCATACTGCATACACCCAATGGATCCAATAAAATATTGTTGAAATTGAATCTCAATACTTTAAGTACCATTTCCAATTGTACCTCTTTACCAAAAGGGTTAACAATTTGTGCACATAATTCAAGGCTTTACTGAAGTATCCTTTCTTAATAACGTGTTTTGAAAATTTAAAAAAAAATTAATTGGGAGGCCTTTGGACTAAGATGACTCTTATTCCTTGGGTTCCTACTAGCAGCCTGAAACCCAACTCGATGTAAACAGTAAAATGAAACTTGAACTTAACCCATCAGACACTTCCAACTAACCTCTAAATGGAGGCTTTACCGACTAGAAATCACCAACTAACCTCTAACTAGGGACTTTCCATTTTAATTAATCAAATATTTTCTTTGTCTTACTTCCACAAACACCTTATAAAAGCTTTCGCTTGGCACCCCCTTGGTGGAGCCCTGAACCATTTGTAGTCTTGCACTGCCCAATTCATGAATCCCTGTCTGTTAAAATAAATTCAATAAAATTTTAATATGCCTAAGTTCATCTCTTAACAAAAGTGACAAAATTTATAAAAGATAAAAACTCAAACTAAAAATTTCCATAAGAAAATATTGGGGGAGATTAAATTAGGCTATGTATCTAAGGCCAAACCAAATTAAAATAGGCCTAATGAGAACCAGGCAGGGGAAATTTTATAAACCCTTCTCATCCCACTATTGTTTTGTTTAACATTCATGTAAGTTTATTTAAGGGGATAAAGTGTTAATTAATTTGCTAAAGAAATGTCTGTGTTTTGTCAAGTAATGGTATAGACCACATAAATATTTAATAGTAATGAGAATGATGCATATGAGAAGCAGTAAAAAGAGAGAGGGATTGCTAAAAGAAAGAAAAACTACAAATGTGGATGCTCAAAAGTTGTGAACTTGACTAATATTTGAAAGCTATATGAAAGACTAAAAAAGAATGAAATAATAAAGTTCATATTACTGCTCAACTTCAAAACCTCCTCTCATAAGATGAATGCACACCAAGAAAGATATTATTTTAAATGTAAATTTCAGAAATTATTGCATCTCCTTGAACATTATCTCTTTAAAAGACTACAAGCCATGAGAAGTTAAAGGCTTATAATTTAATTGAGTGTCAAAGATAATAATGTAAAGCTCCTTCGCACACAACAGTCCATTTATTACCAACAGCTCTGTGCATCTTCGGAGCTATCTGTTTCATATCTAAAATACAATAAGTGTATTTTAGTATAAAACCTTAAATTACTCCAAGACATTCTAAATTTGGATCAACATTATTATTTTATACAATGAACTAAAACTCAAACATATGAATTATTCCTATACTGATCAGCCTTTTGATCAGTAGAGGTAACTGGAGAAAAATGTCAAAGGTAACTGGAGAAAAATGGGTGAAGGGTGACCTCCATATTGCTCCTGAGCTAACATTAAAGTGAGCCTATTCCAAAATCAGATCAAAAACATACTTAAGAGCTGGGGTTGTAGCTCAGAGGTAGAGTGCTTGCCTAGCACGCATGGGGCACTGGGTTTGATCCTCAGCACCACATAAAAATAATAAATTAAATAAAGGTATTGTGTCCACCTACAACTAAAAATATATATATTTTTTAAAAAAGGACACAATCTGTGGAGGAGGAGGAGGAAGAGGAGGAGCAGGGGAAGGAGGAGGAGGAGGAGAAAGAGGAGGACAATAAATTTTAAGAAATAGAGAAAAATGTTAATAAGATCTAAAATTCCTACTAGCGCAATCAACCAAAAACAATTCCAAAATCTCCTCCAAATTTCAATGCACATTAATTACAAATGACAAACACAGTTAATATAAACCATAATGGTCTGAACTAATTTGACTAAGCATGCAATGCAGAGTTGGCAAGGTCAGGCTTTTGTGCTCAATTACTGTTCATTCATGCTGGCTTTAAAGAAATTTTTGTCAGAAAGAATAATGATTCCACTATGCTAAAATAATTAACCAACATGAAAATTTAAATGACAATCCATGGTGGGGAGGGGGCTGCATTTAGTTGGAATCCTAAACACACACAAACACACACAAACATCTATATGTGAACTGATTCTGTTTATCACAAATCTGTAAAACTTTCTCTGAAATAGTATGTGACAAGATAGGAAGGCCATCAAGAGTGTGATCAGTACAGGAAAATCCACCTACTAGGAAAAATGACAACTATTGATGGTAACAAACAAGGAAAAAAAATTAAAATAATTTATTTTTAAAAATAAATTAAAATAAAATAAAAATAAATAATTTATTTTTTTAAAAAGGTTAAAAGGTAACAAACAACCAAAATTGTGATTGGAGGTAGCATGACACAGAGGAACCCCCATGAAACTGAGGGTGTGGATACTGAATCTAGCTGTTTTAACATCTGGAAAAACTAGGGGTGATCCCTTCTTTGGAATACACCCCTTTCTGATTCTTTTATTGAGATGAAGAAAAATTCCAGCATGTCAAGAGACAAAAACAAAACAAAACCAGGCTGAAAGCGATTTTTGCTATCCTTGCTATCCTTTATTCTCCAAAAAGAATGCAGCAGCAAGTATCATCTAGACCTGAACTAACCTGCTGCTACCTTGGGAGTTTTTAAGTATCCAAATGGTCCAAAGCCACAAAACTACTCAGTTTGCTTGGTTTTTGGAGATGATGATACCAAAAATATGTCTGCTACCTCATCCTCCAAAATAACTTTCTTTCTGAACTTTGCATATCATCTCTCCCTTCTCTTACTCTCAGCTGCTGCTCCTTGCTTCTAACTTCATTAGAGACTGAAACAAAGCATATTCCCCTGATCCTCTTTTAAGCAAATTCCAAACTCACCTACTTCTGTCCCCAGCCTTATATTCTTTTCTACTACAGTGAAGAAAATTTCCTCTTTGTATGTATAAAACGGGGTGTTGAATGGGGGCTTTTCTGATGGTGTCAGAATTTGGGTTAAGGTTCCAAAATGGAAAACAATGAGTGGTCACTACCCCAGTGTTCCATAAAATATAAAATAGCAGAACCAGTCCATAATCACAAATTACAATCACCCATTCAAGCCATAAGGAGAACATTAGATATTTGGAAGTGGGATTGAGGAGAACCATTGAGGTAGGGAGTTGCCAGGGTAGTTAGTTAGAAATAATGAGGCATGTCTCTTCTCTCTGTGGAGGGAGAGATAGTCCTCCCTGTAAATTCCCACCATCACCCAAACAAAGTAGTAGGAGCCCAAGAGAATCATTGGTAGAGATGAGAAAATGAGCCAGTCTTTCCCTGTTCTCTCAAGTCATTTTCAGATGAGATTTCAAAAGCCTTTCCTGTTGTCCCTAAAAAGGCTCACAATGTACCTTTTCCCCATATCCTCACCAATACTTGTTGTTTGTATTCATAATAGCTGCCATTCTGACTGGAGAGAGATGAAATCTTTGAGTGGTTTTGATTCGCATTTCTCTAATTGCTTGCGATGATAAACATTTTTCATTTATTTGTTGATTGATTGTATATCATCATCTGAGAAGTGTTTGTTCAGGTCCTTGGCCCATTTATTTATTGGGTTATTTTGTTTTTTTGGTGTTTAACTTTTTGAGTTCTTTATACACCCTAGAGATTAGTGCTCTATTTGATGTGTGAGGGGTAAAGATTTGCTCCCAAGATGAAGGCTTTCTATTCACCTCACAGATTGTTTCTTTTGCTGAGAAGAAACTTTTTAGTTTGAGTCCATCCCATTTATTGATTCTTGATTTTTAATTCTTGCACCAAAGGAGTCTTATTAAGGAAGTTAGGGCCTAATCCCACATGATGGAAATTAGGGCCTGCTTTTTCTTCTATTAGACACAGGGTCTCTGGTTGTATTCCTAAGTCCTTGATACATTTTGAGTTGAGTTTTATGCATGGTGAGAGGTAGGGGGTTTAATTTCATTTTGTTGCATAAGGATTTCCAGTTTTCCTAGCACCATTTGTTGAAGAGACTATCGTTTCTCCTGCTGAGGGCCATTGCCAAGTAGGAATGACGCATCGAAATTTCCTTGCCAGCGTACCCCATGTTAAATGGACTTGCCTTGGAATTTCGCTGTTGACATTGCATGTAAGGTGACCCTGCTCAAGGACGAGGGTGGATCCAGATTTAGGGTGTATCCTGCAGTTTGAGGAAGTATCCCGCTCCTTGGGTTTAAGGCGTCCCGGTTTAAGACAAGTTTAGGGCGTTCCCGGTTTAAGACAATATGGGTTTTAGGGAAGTTCCAGGTTGAAGATTATTGCTGCTGGGAATAGGGCGTTCCTGCTGCCTGAGTTCCCATTGAGTTCTCGTGAGATTCAGAAAGTATTGGGAAAAAAAAGCCTCGTGGAGTAGGTGAATTGGGTGGCGGCAGAACTGGGATTTCCGCAGAACGTGTGTGTAGAGGCCGGTGTGAGTTCGGGAATAAAGAATTGCTGTTTGAATCTACAAAGCTGTGAGTGGCTCGTGATTTTGTTCCCAGACAAGACTGTGGCATTCTCCAATGTATGTTTTTGGCATCTTTGTCTCATATAATATAATTGTAATTTTGTGGGTTAGTCTCTGCGTCCTCTATTCTGTATGTCTGTTTTGGTGCCAATATATCATGCTGTTTTTGTTACTATTGCTCTGTAGTATAGTTTAGGGTCTAGCATAGTGATGCCACCTGCTTCCCTCTTCTTGCTAAGGATTGTTTTAGCTATTCTGGGTCTCTTATTTTTCCAGATGAATTTCATGATTGCTTTTTGTATTTCACTGCTGGTGGGACTACAAATTGATGCAGCCAATATGGAAAGCAGTATGGAGATTTCTTGGAAAATTGGGAATGGAACCACCATTTGACCCAGCTATCCCTCTCCTCAGTCTATACCCAAAGGACTTAAAACAGCATACTACAGGGACACAGCCACATCAATGTTTATAGCAGCACAATTCACAATAGCTAAACTGTGGAACCAACCTAGATGCCCTTCAGTGGATGAATGGATAAAAAAAAACGTGGCATATATACACAATGGAATATTACTCAGCAATAAAAGAGAATAAACTCATGGCATTTTCAGGTAAATGGATGGAGTTAAAGAAGATAATGCAAAGTGAAGTTAGCCAATCCCAAAAATCCAAATGCCAAATGTTTTCTCTGATATAAAGAGGCTGATTCATAGTGGGATAGGGAACAGGAGCATGGGAGGAATAGACAAACTCTAGACAGGGCAGAGGGATTGGAGGGTAAGGGAGGGAGCATGGGGTTAGAAATGATGGTGGAATGTGATGGTCATTATTATCCAAAGTATGTGTATAAAGACACAAATTGATGTGGATATACTTTGTATACAACCAGAGTTATGAAAACTTGTGCTCTATATGTGTAATAAGAATTGTAATGCATTTCACTGTCATATATAAATAAAAAATTTAAAAAGGCTCATAACATAAGCAATAAACCTTTAATAACCTCTTAGAGTATATATATATGATATTGCCAGTCTTGTCATCCAAAACAAATGTTGGATAGTGGTCCATCCTGCTTCTATGAAGTGTCCATGACAGGGATTTTAAGAACAGAAACACTAGTTCCTGCTTCTTACACAGAGAATTTGGAAGACAAAGACTTACTGGAGCCACCTGAAATGGTAGGGCAAGAAAAGACACCAGTAGTTGAGACATACTATTATTCTACCTGTTGGGGGATAAGGATGTCTGAACTTGTGAGTCAAGAGAATCCAAGAAAACCATTTGAAGGCACCTTACCCACGAGTGATAAGAACACAGGTGAAAGGATCTCTGCAGTGAGAAGCAGTACAACAGACCACCAGGGGTAGAGGCTGAGAAGGTCAGAAAGGGTCACTCTCTCATATTAGGAAAAGAGTTTGTTGGTCCCAGCAGACATCACCCAGATAACCCACACCTACTTCATCTCTCTCCTACTCCTTTCACCTGTGTTCCAATTCTGGAACAGCTATAAAAATCATAGAAGCAGGTAAAGGCTAAAAAGAAAAAAAAATAGTGAAAGAACAAATTATATCATTTCTTCACCTCTTTGGATTGGTGGAAAAGAGAGTTCTTGAACTGCACATGAGATCTCTGGCTGCTACTTAGGCTGTAGAAAATCTGGAAAGAGCTTTCCACCCTTACAGCAACAATAACACTAACAACAAGAAGGCCAGACAATCTGAGAATGCTCATGTCTCCTTGAACCCATCTCAGAGCTGAAGCGGCAGGGCAACCAACTCACTGAAAATCTAAGGGAAAAAAATGGACACCTCAAAAGAGAGAAGGGTCATGAGCTCTTGCTCACCTGGCACAGTTATCATCAAACATTGGTGACAAGAATTCAACTGAATGTTTTAACTAATTGTTAAAGGCCAAGTGTAGGCTATTGATATGTACTGACTTGTATCACACTAAAATTCATATTTGAAGCCCCAATCTTCAATGCCATGATGTTTGGAGATAGGACTTTTGGGAGATTATTAGGGTTAGATGAAGTCATGAGGATGGGATCCTCATGCTGTGATCTGTGTTCGTTTAAGGAGAGACCAAGGAGGGTCTCTTACTGTCTCTTGCCACCATCCCTATCTCCTTCCTTCTCCCCCTCTCCCCTTCTCTCTTTCCTTATTTCTCTGTCTTGTGAGGAAATGGAAAGAAAATGGCCATCTATAAGCCAGGAAAAAGTCCTTGCCAGGAACCTAATCAGTTGTCACCCTGATCTTAGACTTCTCATGCTCTGAAAGGGTCATAAATAAATTTCTCCAAAAGCATGAGCACTATTTAAAACCACCTAGTCTATGGTATTCTGGACCAAGAAGACAAACACAGCTACACAGAGAATACCAAGCCCCCAGAGGCCAGAAACAGAAGAGGAACTTGCAACCACTCAGACACTCTTCTCCAGGACTTCAGAAGGTGCTCACACTAGAAAAAGACTGGGTAAAGGGAAGAATCCTGAGAAAGTGTCCCTCCTGTGCCGGCCTGGGGAAAGAAGAGAGAGGTCACTTCACTGGATCCTTCTCCCCTGTCTCGTCAAAGAAATAGAAGAACCCTTAGGAACTTTAGGAAAGCAACAAACGCTGTTACCCTGATTAAGGCACTGTGAAAACCCATTGCCACTGGGAGAAGGAACTCAACTGATCCCTGGGAAAGGGACAAAATTCATGGTGGGCCTAGAATTAAAGCAGGAAAGGGGAATGAGCATTGAGAATGCTACTTCCACCCAAGACCTAGAGATGATGCCTGTCAAAGACTGAGGGTGACACAGAATGGATAGCAGCAATCCCCCACCTCCCACCTCCAGGCCAATAAGCTTCTAGTTAGTAATAGGTAATAATACCTATTGCTGGGAGTGCAGCAAGAGTGTGACAGAGACACTCTCTTTCTCTGAGGAGTAGGGCAAAAGGAAGAAGGAAACAGAGCATATGCTCAGATGAATCCTGAAGAGAATTTAATGAAAGGACTATTTATAGACATGAGGATATGTTCTGGAAACTAAGGAAGAATGCTGAAGCACTGAGGGACTAGCAACTCCAGGAAGCTGTGAAGGCCTGAAGCAGCAATGTAACTGAACTGAGAGCTCCAGCCAAGCTGCCAGGTAGGAGCTACAACGGCAGAGGGACCACCTGCCCCTTTGCCCTCTGATCTCCCACTGGTGCCTCTCATCAGCAGACCTACCAACAGACAGAAGGTCAGGAAGTTGGGGTGTGGCATCCATAAATGTAAATCCCTGTAGCATAAGGCAGAGCAAGTGTAGAGAATTCTCAGAGGGAAGCTAATGGAAAACACCCAGCATAATGCTTCCTAGCTGTCGTCCTCTATCAATGTTGGCTCAAACTCCATACCCTTGGTGGCCTCTTTCTACTCAGGACTCAGACCCCAGGCCCTTTACTTTTCTCTCTCTGTCCTCTCTCTAGGTGATATCATGCATCTCCATGGCTTATGTCATTGATATGGTATCTTTGTATTTATATCATCCTAGTCCTCTCCCCTGAGTCCTATACTCAGATACAACTACTTCCTTTTATCTGTTCTTTTTAGATTTAATGACAGTAGAGCATATTTTGACATATTGTACATACATGTAATATAACTTATTCTAATTAGGGTCCCATTCTTGTACATGATGTGGAGATTCACTGATCATGTGGTCATATGTGAACATAGGAAAGTTATGTCTGAATCATTCTAGTGTCTTTCCTATTCCCATCACCCCCACTTCTCTTCATTCCCCTTTGTCTAATACACAGAACTTCTTTTCTTCCCTCCCCCTCCTCCTTAGTGTGTGTTAGTATCCATGCTTGAGTCAGCTTTTTCACCACTATGATGAAAGGGCCTGACCAGAGCAACTATAGAGGAGAAAAGGTTTATTTAGGGGCTCATGGTTTCAGAGGTCTCAATCCATAGATAGCAGGCTCCATTCCTTGAGACTCGATGTAAGGCAGGACATCATGGTGGAAGAGTGTGGCAGAGGGAACCAGCTCACATGATGATCAGAAAGCAGAGACTCCACCCTCCAGATAGAAAATATATACCCCATAGCCATGCCCCATATGAACCCCTTCCTCTAGCCATACCCCACCTACCTCCAGTTACCACTCAGTTAATCCCATGAAGGATTAATTCATTGATTAGGTTAATGATATTACCCAGTATTTTCTCCTCCAAACCTTCTTGCATTGTCTCACATGTGAGCTTTTGGGGACACCATATCTAAACCATATCAATCCACATATCAGAAAGAATATTCAGCCTTTGTTTTTGGGGGATTGGCTTATTTTACTTAGCAAATAGTCTCTGAATCCACCCATAAAGTCATAAAGTCATTATTTTTTATGAATTAGTAATAGTTCAGTGTATGTATGTGTGTGTGTGTGTGTGTGTGTGTGTGTGTGTGTATATATATATATATATATATATATATATATATATATCACATTTTCTTTATCCATTCATATGTTGAAGGGCACCTAGGTTGGTTCAATAGCTTAGCTATTATGAATTGAGCTAATATAAACATTGATATGGCTGTGTTACTGCAGTATGCTGATTTTAAGTCCGTTGGGTATAAACCAAGAAGTGGTATAACTGGGTCAAATCATGGTTCCATTCCAAGTTTTCTGAGGACTCTCCATATTGCTTTTCAGAGTAGTTGCACCAGTTCGCAGTCCCACCAACAATGTATGAGTGTAACTTTTTCCCCCACATCCTTGCCAATATCTGTTATTTGTATTCTTATTATTATTTTATTTTTTTAGTTGTAGATGGACACATTACCTTTATTTTATATGTTTATTCTTATGTGGTGCTAAGGATTGAACCTAATGCCTCACACATGCTAGGCAAGTGCTCTACCACTGAGCTACACTCCCAGCCCTTGTTACTGTATTCTTGATAATTGCCATTCTGACTGGAGTGAGATGGAATTTCAGTGTTTTAATTTGAAGTTTTCTAATTGCTAGAAATGTTGAATATTTTTTCATATATTTATTGACCATTCACATTTCTTCTTCTGTAAAGTGCTTGTTCAGTTCCTTTGCCCATTTATTGATTGGGTTATTTAGTTTTGTTTTGTTTTTGGTGTCAAGTTTTTTGAGTTCTTCCTGTATCCTGGAGATTAATGTTCTACCTGAGGTGCAGGTGACAAAGATTTTCTCCCATTCTGTAGGCTCTCTTCACGTTCTTGACTGTTTCCTTTGCTGTGAAGATTTTCAGTTTGAAAATTTATTGATTCTTTTGATTTTATTTCTTGCACTTTAGGAATCTGTTGAGGAACTCAGTTCCTAAACCAACATGTTGGAGATTTGGGCCTACTTTTTCTTCTGTTAGGTGTAGGATCTCTATGCTAGTGCCTAAGTCCTTGATCCACTTTGAGTTCAGTTTTGTGCAAAGTGAGAGATAGGGATTTCCAGTTTTCCCAACACCATTTGTTGAAGAGGCTATCTTTTCTCCAATGTATGTTAATGGTGCCTTTGTCTGGTATGAGATAATTGTATTTGTGTGGGTTTGTCTCTGTGTCTTCTATTCTAAATTATTGGTCTTCATGTCTGTTTTGGGGCTAATACCATGCCATTTTATTACTAGAGCTCTGTAGTATAATTTAAGGCCTGGTATTGTGATGCCTCACTTTTCTAACTGAGGATTGCTTTGACTATTCTGGGCCTCTTATTTTTCCAAATGAATTTCATCCTGCTTTTTCTGTTTATATGAAGAACATCATTGGAATTTTAATAGAAATTGCATTAAATCTGTATAGAGCTTTTGGTAGTATGGTCAGTTTGACAATATTAATTCTGCCTACCCAAGAACATGGGTGTTCTTTCCATCTTTTAAGGTCTTCTTCAATTTCTTTCTTTAGTGTTTTGTAGTGTTCACTGTAGAGATCTTTCACCTCCTTTGTTAGATTGAGATCCAAGTTTTTTTTGTTTTGTTTTTGTTTTGTTTTGTTTTGAGGCTATTGTGAATGATAGTTTTCCTAACTTCTCTTTCAGCTGATTCATCATTGATGTATAGGAATATGATTGATTTATGGGTGTTAATTTTATATCCTGCTGTTTTGCTGAATTTGTTTATAAGTTCTAGAAGTTTTCTAGTGGAGATTTTTGGGTCTTCTAAATATAGAATCATGTCCTCAGCAAATAGGGAAAGTTTGAGCATTTCTTTTCCTATTCAAATTCCTTCAATTTCTTTCTTTTGCCTAATTGCTCTGTTAAGAGTTTCAAAGACATTGTTAAATAGAAGTGGTGAAAGAGAATATCTTGTCTTGTTCCAGTTTTTAGAGGAAATGCTTTCAACTCTTCTCCATTTAGAATGATGTTGGCCTTGGGTTTAATATATATAGTTTCTACAATGTTGAGGTATGTTCCTATTATCTCTAGTTTTTCCAGTATTTTGAACATGAATGGATGCTGTATTTTGTCACTTGCTTTTTCTGCATCTATTGAGGTTATCATGTAATTCTTATCTTTAAATCTATTGATATGATGAATTACATGTATTGATTTCTGTATGTTGGACAAACCTAGCATCCCTGGGATGAACCCCATTTGATCATGATGCACTATCTTTTAATATGTTTTGTATGCAATTTGCCAGTATTTTATTAAGAATTTTTGCATCTATGTTCATCAGGGATATTGGTCTGCAGCTCTCTTTCTTTGATTTGTCTTTGGTATCAGGGTGATACTAGCTTCATAGAATAAGTTTGAAAGAGTTCCCAGGCTGGGGTTGTGGCTCAGTGGTAGATCACTTGCCTAGCATATATGAGACACTGGGTTCGATTCTCAGCACCACATAAAAAATTAAACAAAATAAAGGTATTGTGTCCATCTACAACTAAAAATTTTAAAAAATAAGTCTGTCTTTTTTAAAAAAAGAGTTCCCTACTTTTCTATTTCATGGCATAATTTGAGGATGGTTAGTGTTAGTTCTTCTTTGAAGGTCTGGTAGAACTTGGCTGAGAATCCATTTGGTCCTGAGCTTTTCTTTGTTGGTAGGTTTTTGATGGCATCTTCAATTTCATTGCTTAAAATTGGCCTATTTAAATTGTGTATGTCCTACTGATTCAATTTGGGTAGGTCATATGTCTCTAGAAATCTGTTGGTGTCTGCAAGAATTTCTATTTTATTGGAGTATAAATTTTCAAAATAGTTTCTGATTATAGTCTATATTTCAGTCCAACTACTTCTTGACAGCTATTCTCACATGCCTCAGATATTGCATCCTTGACCCATCTAGGTCTATTCATGGACTTCATTCCTCCCTCCCTTAACCAAGTCATCAAGTCATATCAATTACTACTCCAAAACATATTCTGAATCTGCCAATCCTTTCTTCTTTTCACTTCTGCCACCATATTGGTCCATGCTACTATATTACTCCTTGTGCTACACTTTCTTGTCCTCCTCTGATCCTTGTAGACTTTGCAATTACAGGCATAATCTTAAAATATAGATCAGATCATGCCTCTTTTCTGTTAAAACTCTCCAGTGCTTTCCTAAATCCTGTACTAGTGCCTGCCTTCCTCTCCTACCTCTTATCTCCTGCACACCTGCTCTCTAGTCTCTAGCCATTTATATTCCACATCATCCATGTCTTTACTTAAACCAAATTCTTTCCTGCTCTGGGGCAACTTCTCCCCACAAGTTACTCCTCCTACTTGACTCATGCCTCAGAAGCTGAGCTGTCCTCTCATCCTTCAGCTCAACCTAAATCTCTACTTCTCAGGAAGGTTTTCCCTGGCCTCTGTATTTGAAGATACTCTCCCTCTGTCCCTTTATTTTCTATCTCTGTACCCAGTTTCTTTCCTTCTTACTATTAACCACATTCTAACTTATCTATTTATTTGTTTCATTGTGTTTTTGTCAATCTCTCATATTAGACTGCAAGTTCCATAAAGCAGGGAGTGTGCCCTATGGCTCTCTTGAGCCTAGACAGCACCTGGAAAAAAGAGGGTGTGATGGGGTTTTTGTTTGTTTATTTGTTTTTTGTTTGTTTGTTTTTTGTTTTAGTTTAAATGCACTTTATTTTTAGACAACCTACATTGTTGGAGGCCATGTATGAATTATGGGTTTGTTTGAGCCATCACAAGGTAGGACAGTTGCTTTTCTGAGAACTCTTGGTATGAATCCACCAGATGCAGATTGCTCAGAGTAAAGTTAACACCCTACCTTAGCTCACAGCCCTGGGTTCAAATGCAGCCTCCTGAAGTAGGGCATAACCTCCCTACCCCCAAACAACTTTTTTTCCCCATATTTATCCTGTTTTCTTTAAGAAGCCTGGCACACTGAAAACTCTGTATTTCCCCTTAAATAAACAATATGGGCCTTTTTCCAGTTCCAGTCCCTACCAGGGCTGGAAGATCCACCAGGCTCCCCACTTCTAAAACTATCTTCTGCCTATTGTCTTTTGTTCTTTATTAATTAATTTCAAAACTTTTTATTTTCTTAACCAGTTCATACCACCAAGCAGGAATTAGCTCTCTGGGTACTTGTAACCCACTACAAGATATGACACTACATGACATATTTTCTTAAAAGCATTCCAAGTAAATTATTTTCAAAATAAATGTGCTCAGTTCCAATGGTTTGTTTTATGTGTCAATTTGAGTGAAATCAGTAATACATAAAGAACTGATAAAAACATCATGTCTGGATATCTCTGTGAGAGTATTTCCAGAAAAGATTAGTACAAATTGATAAAAATGAGTGGGGAATATGTGCCCTGCTCCCTCTCTTCCCCTTCTGCCTTTCCCTTCTTCACCCCCTCCCTACAACCCTCTTTCTCTCTCTCTCCCCCCTCACTCTCGCTGTCACTCTCTCACCCTGAAGAATACATTAGTTATTCAATAAAACAGACAACACTTTATTATGTTTTCCAAGTGACATGAACTATGTATGTTTAGTTCCATCAAAATATGATTGCATTTAAATCTGTATAACAACCCTAGGAGATAGGTAGGAGGAGGAGGAAGAGGAGGAAATGGAGGAGGAGGATAATTCCCTTTTTACAAATAAGAAGACTGAAGTACAGGAAGGGTAAGCAACTCACCCAGGTCACATGTTTAGAAGATGAAAGAGGTTAAGACTCAAACCCAGGCAATCTGATGTCGACACTTTAACCACGAAGCAATATCTACCCTCAAGTTTACTTTCATGGATAAATTAATGACTACATAAATAAATTAATAAGGTGGAATGGTAGCATAGGTTGTATCAATAAGTCTGTCTGGGCATAACACTGAAAACTAAGCTTCCCAGATTGACTCAAGAGGGAGCATGTGGTAAGTACAGAGGCAGGAGTCACACATTACAAGGGAATAAGAACTTAATTTACTTTATGTTAAGTGAAATAAGCCAAATTCAGAAGGTCAAGGGTTGTTTATATGTTTTCTCTTATTCTCATACACGGAAGCTAAAGAAAAAAGGAAAAGAAACGGGGAGGGATTCTCAGGAAAATTAGTAGAATAAAGGAAAGACTCCCGGGAGTGAGGAGAGACAAGAAAGGGGTAATACTGGGAACTGAAATTGACCAAATTATGTTATATTGTGTATGTGTATAAGTATGTAACAACGAATCCCACAATTATGTAAAACTATAATGCACCAACAAAAATATGGAGGGGGGGAATGAAAGTTTACTTAGGGTATAAGATGAAGAAGTGGGGAGAAAAATAAAGTAGTAAACAGAAGTTAATGAGGCTAACCAGGAAGAAAATGTTTATAGACCACACAAAGCAGTTTTGGTTTTATCCTGCAGATTAAAGACTTGGGAAGCTACTGAAGAATTTTAATCACAATTATACTTGTGATTTAGAAAGCTCCCTTTGGCAGTTGCATAGAGTAATGTTTCTTAAAGTTGAGTAGACTACGTTCTTCCAAGAGAGAAAATTCTCAGGGACTGTTTGTTAATACTTCTAATTAAAAAGTTACTTAAATATCTACAAATATTTAACAAGATATAGACTCATTATTCTTGCAGCTTTTTAGATAGTCACAAAAGTAAAATAAATGTATATACTGTCTAAACCAATTATAAACCAAATTACATTTTAATTCGACAATTTAATGCAATGATGTTTTATTTAAATGAAATTGGTACTCAAAGCATGCAATGGTATTATTTTGATGCAAGTTCATTTGAGTATGAAAAAAGAGAGAAGAAAATCTGAGAAATTCTGCTTGTCTTCTTAAACTGTATAATTTTTAATGTCTTTCAAGAGTCACAATAGAAAAATTCATTTTAAATTATATTGTGGCTGTGGAATTATATGTGACAGAATTATACTTCTAGAATTTGACATCTTTTCAATAGATCGTCTTTTCATGAGTCATAGTTTCAGTAATTACAGCCACAAAAATTTAAACATTATATATTTTTGTTTCTAGGCTAATCTAAAAATACTTAAATATTTTGTGTATCATCTGTATGAAGGCTTCATAACAAAGTTCTGCTGCAGGATTTCAGTGCTGTGTTTGCTTTTGAGTTTATAATTCAATTACAACTATTCTAATTATTTTGAATCTGTGTGAGGAAACAAAGGTGAGCTCTTTAAATAAATGCTCCTTTCCAGCAATTCTGACTGGATGGAAGTTAACTGGATCAAGGGGTTCTGAAGGTAAGAAAGTAGTTAAGTAAATTTAAAAAAAAAAAAAAAAAAAGGAGCCAGGCGCGGTGGCACCCATCTGTAATCCCAGTGGTTTGGGAGACTGAGACAGCAGGATGGCGAGTTCAAAGCCAGCCTCAGCAGAAAACAAGGCTACTAAGCAGCTCAATGAGACCCTGTCTCTAAATAAAATAGAAAATAGGGCTGGGGATGTGGCTCAGTGGCCTAGTTCCCCTGAGTTCAACCCCTGGTACATGCCACCCCCAACCCCAAAAAGGAAAAGAAGGAAAATTAAGAAAAGACTGATTGAGCTGGACATGGTGGCACATGCCTGCAATTCCAGCCATTAAGAAGGAAGCTGAGGCAGGATACTCACAAATTTGAAGCTAGTCTGAAAATTCAGTGAGACCCTATCTCAAAATGAAAAATATAAAAAGATCTAAGAATGCAGCTCAGTGGTAGAGGGCCACTGGGTTCAAATTCCAGGGCTGGGGGGAAAAAAGTTGACTCAAAGCTGAAGCTGACTGTATGCCAGGTAGCGTAATAAATATCTTCTATCCTCTGTGAGAATCCTTACCAAAACTAAAACTCTGCAAGGTTCATATCATTGTCTATTTTTATAGGCAAGGAAACAGGCTTAGAGAGAGACACACACAACTGGTGAGAAAGACAAGTTTAGAATCGCCTGGGACTAAGTACCTGTTTTAATCTATTAGGCAACATTGCATGAATGAAAACATAGTACTTAGGCACATTATTTTTTTTTTTTGCCCTTGAATAAAGTTCACTTTATTTATCTTTAAAATCCTCCTTTATTTTTTTTAATTTATTGTTGGTCATTCAAAACATTACAAAGTTCTTAATATATCATATTTCACAATTTGATTCAAGTGGGTTATGAACTCCCAATTTTTACCCCGTATACCGATTGCTGTATCACACCAGTTACACTTCCATTGATTTACATATTGCCATTCTAGTGACTGATGTATTCTGCTGTTTATCCTATTCTCTACTATCCCCCTTCCCCTCCCCTCCCCTCCCCTCCCCTTTTCTCTCTCTACCCCCTCTACTGTAAATCATTTCTTCACTTGTATTATTTTTCTCTTACCCCTCCTTTCCTCTTGTATGTAATTGTGTATGACCCTGAGGCTCACCTTCCAATTCCATGCGATTTCCCTTCTCTCTCCCTTTTCCTCCCACCTATCATCCCTATTTAATGTTAATCTTCTTCTCAAGCTCTTCGTCCCTACCCTGTCCTTGGTTACTCCCCTTATATCAAAGAAGTCATTTGGCATTTGTTTTTTAAGGATTGGCTAGCTTCACTTAGCATAATCTGCTCTAATGCCATCCATTTCCCTCCAAATTCTATGATTTTGTCATTTCTTAATGCAGAGTAATACTCCATTGTGTATAAATGCCACATTTTTTTATCCATTCATCTATTGAAGGGCATCTAGGTTGGTTCCACAATCTTGCTATCGTGAATTGTGCTGCTATGAACATCGATGTAGCAGTGTCCCTGTAGCATGCTCTTATTAGGTCTTTAGGGAATAGACCGAGAAGGGGAATAGCTGGGTCAAATGGTGGTTCCATTCCCAGCTTTCCAAGAAATCTCCATACTGCTTTCCAAATTGGCTGCACCAATTTGCAGTCCCACCAACAATGAACAAGTGTACCCTTTTCCCCGAATCCTCGCCAGCACTTGTTGTTGTTGGACTTCCTAATGGCTGCCAGTCTTACTGGAGTGAGATGGTATCTTAGGGTGGTTTTGATTTGCATTTCTCTGACTGCTAGAGATGGTGAGCATTTTTTCATGTACTTGTTAAAGGCACATTATTGAAAGGTGATTTAGTATCTTTACTCTATAAATCCTAAGTCATGTTGAATTATTGCAAGTATATCCTGATAGATTTGTCTTCAGGAGAGGTTTCAATGCATTGGTCTTGAAATCACTGTGGCAACGCAAGGTAAAGTCAAAGATAAAAGAGGCAAAAAGTAATTTTAACACTAAGTACCCATAAACAAAGCTAATGATAATTCCTTCTCAAGCATGGAAATCCAAAATCAGTAAAAAGAGCTCCTGAAAAGAGAGCCTTTTTTTAACAAATGGGGCTTGGGAAACTGGATATCCATATCTCTCACCCTGCACAAAAGTCAAATCAAAGTAGGAATTAGAACAGAAACTATGCAAGAAGAAAACACAGGGTCAACACTTCATCATATTGATGCAGGCACCAACTTCCTTAGCAACACTCCTAAAGCTCAAGAAATAAAATGAAGGATCAATAAGTGGGATGTCATCAAAAAGCTTCTACTGGAAACGATGGTGCATGCCTATAATCCCAGTGGCTACAGAGGCTGAGACAGGAGGATCCTGAGTTCAAAGTCAGCCCAACAATAATGAGGTGCTGAGCAACTCAGTGAGACCCTGTCTCTAAATAAAATACAAAATAGGGCTGGGGATGTAGCTCAGTGGCAGAATGCCCTTTGGATTCAATCCCTGGCACCAAAACAAAACAAAACAAAACAAAAAAAACTTCTGCACAGCAAAGGAAACAAGAACATGAAGAGAGAAACTGCTTCAGAATGGGAGGGATTAATATCCAGAATATATTTTAAAAACTTCAAAAAGCTTAACACCATAAAACAAAACAAATAACCCAATAAATAAATGGGCAAAAGAACTAAACAGACATTTTAAAAAAGAAACACAAATGGCCAAAAAATATATGAAGAAATGTTCAACATTGCAAGCAAACAGGGAAAGGCAAATCAAAATTACACCAAAATTTCATCTCATTCCAGTTAGAATGTCAATTATCAAGAATACAAATAATAATGAATGCAGGTGAGGATGTGGGGGAAGAGAAGGTACACTCTACATTGTTGGTGGGGCTGCAAATTAGTACAATCACTCTGGAAAACAGATGGTAGATTAAAAAAACAAGACACTAGGCCACAGCCCCAGCTGTGGCTGTGGACCTAGGCAACAGGCATGCAGCACCCGTCTTGTCACAAGGTATCATTTTGGGACAGCCCAGATACATATGTAACCACCATATGACCCAGCTATCCTATCCCCTTGGTATTTATCCAAAAGAACTAAAATCAGCATGCTACAGGGATACAAACTCAGCCATAAAGAAGAATGAGATTATGGCATTTGCCAGTAAGTGCAAGGGACTGGAGAACAAATATCATGCTAAGTGAAATAAGCCAGATTCAGAAAATCAAGGGTCAAATGTTTTCTTTCATATGTGGAAGCTATAACAAAGTAAGAGGAAAAAAAGGTGTGTGTGTGTGTGTGTGTGTGTGTCAAATATCATAAAGATACATGGAAGATCAGTGGAGTAGAAGAAGATCAAGAGGGAGAGAGGAAGGATGGGAAAGGGGAGGAAATGCTGAATGAATTTAGCAAAATCACATTTATGTACATAAGTAAATATACTGCAGCAGGCTGGGGATGTACCTCAGTGGTATAGCAAGGGTGGAGCCCTGGGTTGGGCCCTAGTACCACAAAAATAAATGAATAAATAAATAAATAGAAGGAAGAAGAAGGTACCTTTGAGAAGGTAAAAATAAATAAATAAATAAATAAATATACCTTTATGTATATAGAGAAAGCACCTATAAAAATAAATTAATTAATCAGCAAAAGGAAGATCAACAGATCAGAGGTAGGCGAATTGGGGGAGAGAAGACGGATGGGTAAAGGGGATACTGAATGGAGTAAACTCAAGTCCATGCATGTATGATTTTGTCAAAATGAACCCAACTACCATGTGTAACTATAATACTATAATAACAAAGAAAAATAAAAGAGTTGACTTAGAAAACATTAACATTTAACCAAAAGGGGCAAGAAAATGAAATGCTGAATATTAGCAACGAAAATGAAGATGAGTCAGGAATGACACTATAGATACTTTAAAATATGATATGGGAGTCAACGAGAAATAAAATTAATTTACTGGAAATCAATTAACATAAACTTTTACAGTAACATATTTGCTATGTGGAATCTATAAAATAGAAACCGCGGCGGCGGAGATGTAAGGATCTCTTTCCATGGCGGGCCACGCAGTTATTAATTCACAGAGGCAAATAACAGTGTGTTATCCAGTGACTTCCACTATTACTATATTTACTTATTAAAGGCTTATATTATTTAAGGACTTTCTTTCAAACTACGATAGCTACACGCGCATGCGCGTATTTTTTATGTATTTGCCTTTAATTGGTGGGTAAATGGAAAGAAGAAAGAGAGCAATCGCATTCTCATAGGTTTGACCCTCTCTAGTCTTCGTAGAAAGCAGACAAGGTATCCGCTTCCCAGCACCTCCAGCACCGCGGAAACGAAACTGCACCAGGCTCCTCCCCGCGGACTGGGAGAGAGCCAATCAGGGCACAGCCCGGGCTGATCTCGTGCTGGATGTCATGGCGGCCTGCAGTCGCTGCTGCTCTTGCCTCCGGCTCCGGCCGCTGGGCGATAGTCCCCTCCGCATGCCCAGGCGGAATCCGGCGTTCACATATTTGCAGATGCGAGCACTATGGGGTAGCGTGGGGTCCCGAGCTGTGGCTGTGGACCTTGGCAACAGGTAAGGGACGGGGTGCGCTCCCTTCTTGTCCCAATGTATCCTTTCCGGCCAGACCAGGTACATTAATCTTCCTGGTTACAAATCCGTCCGACGTCTCTTTAACCTCTCTTTACCCCAAATCTAATTCTATATTTCCTTTTCCGAGTATGGAGTCTGTCTTCTCGGACTTTCCTCCTTCCCGCTCTGCCTTGTGACTTTGCTTATTGAATCTTTCCTTCCTCTCTTCGGGATTCTTTTCTCCAGAGCCTCTTTCCATCTGACATCTATTCTGTTAATTTTCAAAGACCCATGGGCGCTGAAGTGGGAGGCATTCCACCTTGAGATAACGAGTTGACTATGTGTGCAACTCGTCATCGAGCCCAACTGATTGCCTAAAAGTGTGACCAGCATGACCCTGGAAGGAAATGGAAAGTCAGGTTATTGAACGCCAATTATATGATGCACGCGATATTTTTGAACCTATAGTAAAGGTGCTATCACCCTCATTTTATAGTTAAGATAACAAAAAAGGCTAGGTAACTTTCTCAGAGTAAACCAAACTAGATGGATTGTGAAATAGTGTGTTTTATTAAGTCCATAATTTTCCCAGGGGTCCGTCCGTTTGCTAGAATTCACATTGTTATGGGGAGACGCCTCAGAAAACACTCTAAATCCGAATTTCAAATCAAAAGAGAGCTTTATTTACCTGGCCAGAGACTGTTACCCACCACAGAGACTCAAGCTCTGTGGGAGGACAGCAGCTTCCTGGTCCATCCAAAGAGAATATGAGCACAAAAACCACAACTCAGTGACTTGCTTATTGTCATGTAAGCTAGCCAGTCATAGAAATTAAAACATTGGTAAGTGGGACCTTTGGGCTCTAGGCAGGACTGTAATTTTCCAGTCAGCAAGCAAGAAGCTAAAATAGCATTAGCTTTGCAGTTCGTCTGACCACAGTCCTGGGTTCAAGCAGGTACTAGACAGTGGCATCTTGAAATTGGGCAGGAGTCAGTGGGCGAGAATCTACAAGGGTATTCACACCCAGGATGTAGTTCACCACAACCACTGCTGCCTCCTGAGTAGGGTACAATTTGTGAGGTGCAAAGGGCAGAAAGACAGTTTTTTAAATAAGGAAACAGATTTTATTTCAGTTTCTCAGAAACAGCTCTTGTAACAGTGTTTTATAGAAGACAGCAAAATGGAGTCTTAGGCCTGTCTATGACAGTTCTTGCTTTAAAATTGTCTTATCTCACTTATCAAAATCTTATATCTATAATCTATATTTTTACTAATCTATAACCTCTAATTTACACTCTTATTGATTGTATTTATCAGTTCACACCACAAGAACATGAAAAGTCACTTTTGATGTGATCGTTTTTCAAACAAACAAAACTGCTAATGCATACTTTTCTTATCTAAAAATTTTTATTGCACTTTAAAAATATTTTAACCCTAATTCATACCAAACAAACAAACAACAACAACAAAAAAAAAACTGGCTTAGAATCCAGAGCCACTTCACTAATATAATGAATAAACAACAAACTAATTACTTCACAACATGGGACAAATGATCAGACAGGATTTGATCAAGAGTATGCAGACTTTTCAGCAAATATTTTAGGCTTTGTGGGCATATTGTCACCCTCTCAATTCCTCTTTGTGTGTATGTGTCTACAAAACTTCTAAACATTATACAAAAATTTTCAGTTGAAGAACTCTACAGAAACAGGCCATAGGCAGTAGTTTCCTTACCTCTAAACTAGATTATCTCTAAGACTCTTTCTACCCTTGGTTAATTCTGATTTTAGGGGGAAGAGGAACTAGGGAAAGGATATCTCTTCCATTCTTTAAGGACTGCACATTTTTGCCCCAAAATAAACCCTACAACGTTTCATTCAACAGACACTTACTGTGATCTACTAAAAGCAGTGACATCCATAATTCCCATAAGTAATCTACTTTAATTCATTTATTAATCAATCTGGATCGCTTTTGAAGTTATTTTTTAAAATATCTTTATTTATTTATTTATTTTTAATGTGGTGCTGAGGATTGAACCCAACTCCTTGCACATGCTAGGCAAGCACTCTACTGCTGAGCCACATCCCCAGCCCCCTTGAAGCTAGTTTTATGTAAATGTGTGCTATGTGTTGAAAAATACAGCTCAGTGAGTTTGATACCTGCTAGATAAATCAGTTCATCTTTGTCTTAAGTTTGTCATTTGCAACATTTATTGAGTAGCCATTATATTCCAGATACATTATATTTAATATTTTTTAACACCATGGGAGACTATATATTATTGTGGTAGGTGTTTCCAGATAGTATGTTTAATGCTCATAGTGCCTTTGAGGCAAGTGTTTAATTTTCATTTCACAAGCTTTTATTGCACAACTGCAGTGTACAAGGAATTGGAGATATAAGGTCTGATGAAAAAATGAAATAAACACACATTCACTGGAAAATCATTGTGGGGAAAGATAAGAATAGGGCACTAAGGGAGTATAAAGCATTACTTTTCCTACCCCAAAGCTTGCAATTGTTGTGAATTTTGAAGGATAAGGAGGAATTATCAGTAACTCAAATAGTAAGGAGAATAGCAACAGAAAAATTGGAAGGTACTATCATAGAAAGGTGAAATGGCATTTTAGTAACTATAGATAATTCACTATGGATGTAGCAAACAGTAAAAATCTGAATCTAAAAATTTTTACAGAGTCCAAAGCCAAATCTTAAAGTACCTCCACCCCTCATTTTTCAGTGGAGGCAAGTATTTTTACTGAATATTTCTTGGTGGAATTTTTAGGAAGGTGGTTACATTCTTTTTTTTTTTTTTTTTTTTCCAGAGTGACCAAAAGATCTTTATTGCAGCAGTGCAACAAAGAGAAAAGAAAAAGGAAAGAGAGAGAGAGAAAGAAAGAAGAGATGAGATGGACAGGGAGAGAGCAAGAGAGAGAGCAAGGAAAGAGCAAGAGAGAGAGAGGCGCCTGGCAGGAGGGAGTTTTTATAGCCCAAATCTAATGGGGCCTCTGGGTCTGCAAGCTGCCTTGTTGGCCCAAGGGGGGTTGAGTGCTCAGCCTTGAGCGGGACTTGACACAAACAGGTGATAAAGGACCAGATAGAGGGGGGTTTGAGTGTGTGGGCTATCTTGCAGCCAACATCTGTTCAGCCTGCCCTGCCGACAACACAGTTCAGCCTGCTCTGCACTCAACATTCCTCCCTTTTTGTTTTTCTAAGTGACATGTGGGACAGTGTAAAGTCCTCTGGCTACTTCGTGCTTAATGGTGGGCTGCGTTAGACCTAGAAGGGGAAGCAGAGGAATGTTTGGGGGACAGGTCTGAGAACACCAGGGCAGCCAGAAATAACGCTCAGTGGCTACAGACAACTACTGTGGTAGGGGTAAAGTCCATAAAAGTTTCTTGAAGCCACAAGTCCTCGATGGCATCAAACCAGTCCTGGATGGAGGAGATTCTTGGTATCAGCCACTGGTCCTGTAGCAGGGACTCTAGGAAGTATTGGAGGTGGCTTGGTTGAATCCAGTAATGTTAAGGGTGACAGACAGATTGTAGCCACTGAAAGGGCAATCGCCTTGACCCATAAACTGAGAGTGGGTGGTGTCATCCTGGTGCCATGTCGCTTGGATGTAGAAGCAGCATCTGTGGTTTGAGATAAAAACTGGCATGCATGCAGCCCGGGTTCGATCCTCAACACCACAAACAAACAAAGATGTTGTGTCCGCCCAAAACATTTCCTGGCTCTCAGGGTTCTCAGCGTTCTCCCTGTGGTTTGTTTTCAGATTTTGCATAGCACTGACACCTGGGCTCCGGATCCAGGACAGAAGCCTACAAAAAGCTGGTTACATTCTATATCATCCTGCAATATTCCTAAAAATGTTCTTTAAGTACCTCTTTTTCCCTGTAGTTCTACTTCCTGTGTGGCTCCTCTCTTCTCTCCAATTCCTTCTTTAGCTGCCTCTTCCTACTCTTCTCCCCACCAATAAGATCTCCCTGTTCATCTTATCATCCTTTTTTTTTATTATTTATTTTTTCAGAAGTGTGTTTTGTTTAGGTATTCGCTTACGTGGTTCAACATTTAAATAGCGTGACAGTCTTCCATACATTTCCATAGCCAGGCAGTTCCAACCCCCAGAGGCCATCCCCCGTCCCTATATTATCAGTCTTCTATATATTTGGAAATATTTTATGCATATAATATTGAAGAGTCAATTGGCTGAGAGTTTGCTTTAGTTAGCTTTTTTTTGCTGCTGTGACTGAAAGACCTGACAGGAATAATTTTAGAGGAGGAAAAGTTTATTTTGGCGCTCACTGTTTTCAGAGGTTTCAGTCCCTAGAATGTGGCTCCATTCCTTGGGGCTCGAGGAATTTAACCCAACGCCTCACACATGAGGTAGAACATCATGGCAAAAGAGTGTGGCAAAAATAGTGGCTCAGGCATCACTTTAGGAAGTAGAGGACTCTGTTCAACAAGGACAAAATATATACCCCAAAGATATGCCCCCAGAGACCTATCTCCCCTAGCCACACCATGAATTACTTATAATTACCAACAAGTTAATCAGGGGATTACTGCACTATTTATGTTAACCTTCTTATAACCCAGTCATTTCATCTCTAAACCTTTTTGTATTGTCTCACATGAGCTTTTGGGGGAACACCTCATATCTAAACCATCACAGGTAAAATGAACCATGGAACAAAAGTAATAACAGACTTTTACCAAAAACAACTACAAGTACATAGACCAGAAAAAAACTATAAGTCAGTTTAATCCCAGCTGAAATTGTGAGATAAAATGATAAGCAACCACCTGTTTTCTTTACCTAATATAGATTCTACAGCCAGGGGAAATGGTGCACACCTGTAATCCCAACAATTTGGGAGGCTGAGGCAGGAGGATCCCGAGCTAGAGACCAGCCTCAGCAACTCAGTGACAACCCGTCTCAAAAAAAAAAAAAAAAAAAAAAAATTAAAGGGCTGGGGATGTAACTTGGTAGTAAATCGCCCCTGGATTCAATCCCCAGTACCAAAAGGATGATGATAATAATAAGAAGAATGCTATGAACATTCATGTACAGATTTTTGTACAGATGTATTTTCATTTCTCTTAAGTATATACAAAGGAGTAGAATTACTGGGCTAGTAGGAACTCTTTATTTAATACTTTAAGGAACTGCTAGTTTATCTCATGAAGCTAGAACATCATTTTGTATTCCCATCAGCAGAATGAGAATTTCAGTTTCTCCACAGTCATACCAACATATATTACCAGTTTTTTTGAGTATAGCCATCCTACTAGGTGTAAAGTGGTATCTCATTGTGATTTTGCTTTGCATTTCCCTGGTGGATAATGATATTAAGCTTTTTCTCATGTATTAATTGGCCATTTGTATATCTCTGGACAGATGTCCCTTCAAATCCGTTGCCAATTTTAAAAATTGAAATATATATATATATATATATATATATATATATATATATATACACACACACACACACACACACACACACACACATACACACACAAACACACACACACGTATTGTTTATAGAGAGTGGTGATATGGGGAAGGCTATTTATATTTGGGGTACTAGGAATTGAACCCAGAAGCACTTTACCACTGAGCCACATCTCCAGCCCTTTTTATTTTTTATGTTTTTTAATTTTGAGACTGGGTCTTGCTAAATTGCTTATGGCCTTGCTAAGTTGCTGAGGCTGGACTTGAATTTGCCATCTTCCTGTCTCAGCCTCTGGAGTCTCTGGGATCACAGGCATGTGCAACCACCCCTAGCAAAACTGAGTTGTCTTTTTGTTCATTTGTAAGAATTTTTAACATTCTAGATGTAAGTCTTTTATCAGATATGTGAATTGCAAATGTATTCTCCTCCTCTGTGGACTTTCGGTTACATTCTCAATAATATCCATTGACTCATGCCAAGTTCTTAATTTTGATGAAGTCCACTTTATTTTTTTTGTCAGTTATGCTTTTTGATATCATATCTTTTAAAAAAAACTGTCTAGCTCAAATTTATAAAGATTTACTGCTGTGGTTATTTTCAGAATTTTGTAGTCTTAGTTTTTTTAGTTCTAGGATCCATCTTGAGTTAGTTTTTATCTTTGTGTGACGAAGGAGTCCAAATTATTTTGCATGTGTATGCATATGAATATCCAGTTATGCTAGCACCATTGCTTGAAAAGACTATTTTTCCACCATTAAATTATCTTGACACTCTTTCAAACATGAAAGGCTTGATAGGTAATATTTAGTAGTTTATATTTTGCCCTGAAAGCACTGGGGGAAATTTTATAAGATTTTTTTTAATTGTTTACTTTTTTAGTGGTAGATGGACACAATATCTTTATTTATTTATTTGTATGTGGTGCTGAGGAACGAACCTGCACCTCACACCAGCAAGGCAAGCGCTCCACCACTAAGCTACAGCGCCAGCCCCCTATAAGATTTTTAATAGGGAAATGATGTAGTTTGTGTACTAAAAGATTACTGTAGTCAACAAGGCAAGGGATGCAAAGAGATTGAACTGAGATGGTAAGTGGGAATTAATATTTAGAAAGCCACTTAGTTTCTGTGCCCCTAAAATACTTTATCTCTCATTCAGGTTTGTCCTGTACCTTCTTTTTATCGTCTATAAGCAGCTCTTAAATCCCCCTTGTACATGAATCTCATTCTTTTTTTTTGCTGAGGGGAGAGAACTTGTGAGGCTTGATACCCTTTAGTTCTTCTGTTAGAATCTTGAATTATTTTATATGATACTTAGTCATTGTGTTGAATTTTTATTTTTCACAGAAAAATAGAAATATCCTCTGGAAAACTGGCCAGATTTGCAGATGGCTCTGCTGTAGTACAGGTAAAAATCCAGGTTTTTAGAACTTCATCCTAAAAATATTTATGGAGACTGGTACTGAATCTTTATAACATCATATAACTTAGAAATGTGATATTGGGAATTAATTCAGACACTAAGATCTTTCCCAGTGACAAAACCAGAGTCAGACCTGAATGTATTAAATGACCCTGAAAATCCTTTCCAAACTTGGGATTTTTATTGGATTTTTGTTAATAGAATCTGTTAGACATTTCTAGAGAAAGTGATTTCATTATTCTCAATAGAATAGTGAAATTGAAATTTTTATTATATACAACCTAAATTTCCTCATTAGAAATAGAAAATATGATTTAATTTATTTGGTGTGACTAAGCTATCAGTGATCCTTCTTTGTCCTTTTCAAAAATTTAGTGACTATTCTAATGCTGATTATGCTCATATAGAAGGGATCAGGCCAGGCCAGGTGTACACGCCTGTAATCCCAGCAACTCAGGAAGCTGATCACAAGTTCAAAGCCAGCCTCAGCAACTTAGTGAGGCCCTGTCTCTATATAAAATATAAAAAAGGGAAGCCCCTGAGTTCAGTCCCCAGTACAAAAAAAGCAGGGGGTGGGGGGAACCAAGAGTGGACTATCTGTGAATAATTATCACTTGGAATAAGACATCTCTTTGCTTGTTTTTGGAGTGAGTATTCAGTTGCTACTTAGATGTTAATATCTGATTTCGAAGGTATTTATCACTGTTTATGTTTTAAGTCAGGTGACACTGCAGTGATGGTCACAGCTGTCAGTAAAACAAAACCTTCACCTTCTCAGTTCATGCCTTTGGTGGTAAGTAATTTGCTAATTTATCTGAACTGTAGTTATAGCATAATGTAGAATTTATAATATTTTTCCATTTTCTTATGAGTACAAAATATAAACTTTGTACAGGAAAAGATCGTCCTTAGTTGTTTAATACTGAATCATTAAGAGAGTTTGAATGGATTATTTTATAACCACTTTTCATGCTAGTAGTAAACATTCTTTAGAATGTCCAGTTATATGAGTTGATGAGATAAGTGAATGAAGTGCATGAGTGCTCTGACAACAAATAAATAATGAATTCATTGCCTTCATGGGTTTCCCTTCAGTATGTGTCTACAAGTATATGGTAAGTGAAGAGAGCCTTAGGATGTTATGGCTTCTTTCTAATATGAACGGGAATGCAGTTATACTTAACAGTTGATAAAAAAAAAGTCAGTGTTTGACTTGACCAGAATAAGCCACTGTGGAAAGTAGTGAAGCTAGGTAGTCATATGACTGGTAAGTAGAAGACTTTTTTAATTAATTGGCTGAAATATTTCTTTCTTTGGAGGAGAGGTACTGGGGATTAAACCCAGGGGCACTTTACACTGAACTGTATTCCCAGCCCTTTTTAACTTTTATTTTTATTTATTTATTTTTGAGACAGGGTCTCACTAGGTTGCTTAGGGCCTCGCTAAGTTGCTGAGGCTAGCCTCAAACCTGTGATCCTCCTGCCTCCACCTCCTGAGTCACTGGGATTATAGGAATGCACCACCCTGCCCAACTCTGGCTGATATATTTCTATAAACTCTCCTTTCCCTAAAATATACAAAACTTTAAAAGTAAATTAAACAACCTTTACTCATAGTGTAGAGTATGTTGTTAGCAAACTCAAGAAAATTAGTATTTATTTATTTAGATTTTGTGACATGTTTTTAATTAAAAAAAAGAATCATACAAACCTTATTTTTTCATTGCTGTTGCAGGTTGACTACAGACAGAAGGCTGCTGCAGCAGGTAGAATTCCCACAAACTATCTTAGAAGAGAGATTGGTTCTTCTGATAGAGAAATTCTTACAAGTCGAATAATAGGTAAGATATTAAGATAGAGGCATTAATGCTCTCAGATATGCCAATGTTTCTTTAATTTTCCTTCATTGAATGAATGCCACTAAAGATTATCTACTATCTCTGTTCTCTCACTTGAATGTAGGCTTCATGAGAGAAAAAAAAATGTCTCTTTACCTACCAAATCTTCTTTAACTTGTACACTGCCTGGCACAGAACAGGTATTCAGCTAGGTGCAGCGGCACACACCTGTAATCCCAGCCATTCAGGAAGCTGAGGCAGCAGGAGTATCACAGGTTCAAAGCCAGCCTCACCAACTTAGCAAGACTCTAAGCAATTTTATGGAGAACCTGATTCAAAAAAACGCAGGGATGGGGATGTGGCTGAGTAGTTAAATGCTCATGGTTTCAATCCCTGATACCAAAAAACAAAAAAGGATAGGCATTCAATAAATATTTGTTGACTAAATTAATAAATATCTATTGAGCATATGAATTCCATAGCTCATGCCTCTAAGCTGTGTTGAATCTGTCCCTAGTATTTTTCATTTTTTTATGTTGAGCATAGTTATTCCTAAACATAATATGTATCAACTACTGATATATGTGCATAATCTTCTAAGTCTTTGACAGTCATATGTATAAATATAGTTTATAGCTCCCATACCCAGAAATTGGTAGTTGATGAACAGGCACAGTCTACCAAGGGGCCGTTTTCTTTTGGTCTGCTCTTAGTCCTAATTGTCTTTCCTCTGCTTAGTGTTAGGTCATGGTCTATATTAATTGAAGGATTGATATTTATCAACTTTCCTGTTAGCAAATCAATCCAAGGGGTTTGGTTTTGTTTTGACATATTGAACAACTTGCAATATTACTTCAAAAGTTTTGGACTCTAAAGCAACTCTGTCAGTACTATTTAATGTCTTTTTTCTTTCTTTTTGGAGATCGTTCAATTAGACCTCTCTTTCCCGCTGGCTACTTTTATGATACACAAGTAAGTTCTGTTTTATGTTATTTGTTTCCAGGTCAATCAAAACTTATTTAATCTCTGTAATTCTTCTTTGGCTAAATATTATTAAAAATTTTGGTAGTGCTCTTGCATTTTGCTTTAAGTCATGTTAAAAAAAAAAAAAAGAATACTTTTGAAAAGCTAATATTTACTTGGTATCAGTTGGAGCTGACACCTGAATTCTGAGGAGTCAGCTAACCAGGAATGTTGGAAAGCACTCAAGGCAGTGGAAATGGGAAGCTCAAAAGCCCTGAGGCAGAAAGAAATTATCTTTATTACTGGATTCTCTGAAATTCTACCTCATTAAATTTTAATATTTTCTGATTATTAGCTCATAATGATACATATACTTTAATTAAGAGTGCTTAATTAAGTAATCATTTTACTTACATGAACTAAATGTGTAATTCTACCTTTGCAAGGATGTCACAGCTTCAGGGAGATTCTTTTTTTTCAGTGCTAGGAACTAAAAGGGAAATTACTTCCTTAAGAATATCACATAGACAAAAAAAAAAGAATTTGACATAGGCATATCACTGCAGTATTAAGCAGTTCATTGGTTTGTTTCATCTTTACTTATAAACAGATAGTAGAAATATATAGCTAAGATTTGTTGAATACTTGCAATTCGACAAGTATTGTGGTAAATACTTTACATACAGTATTTCTTCAATTCTCATAGAAACCCTTTGGGAAGATGCCATTATTTTTCTTTCTTAAAGTTGAGAAAACTTTCAAAGTTTAATTTAACTAATTTACCCAATGTCAAGGATTTAGTTAAATTATAACCAAAATTAACCATGCTTTTAACATGTGGTATTCCTATATTTTTAGGTTAAGATAGTCCTCTCAAATCAAATAACATTTGTTGTTAAGTACTTCAAATTTTTTTCCCCTCCTACCAGGTCCTTTGTAATCTGTTAGCAGTAGATGGTATTAATGAACCTGATGTCCTAGCAATTAATGGTGGTAAGTATAAAAATAGAGATTAAAAGGATCATTGTTGATTTTTGAAAAATAATGAAATATTTTAATTTCAGCTCTTATTTTTTCCTTTTTTTTTTTTTCTTTTAAGCTTCTGTAGCCCTCTCATTATCAGATATTCCTTGGAATGGACCTGTTGGTAAGTTAGGCTATGAAAATAAAAACCTGTATTTATGTTGTTCTAATAATGGTAAGCATGTTTTAGCAAGGCCATAGATTTATTGACTCTGATTTATTAATTCTTATGGGGTTGATAATCCAAGAGTCCTTGCAGGTCTTTGAGACATTCTGATCCTTGCCTGTTTTTAATAGCAATGTGTGAAGGCGCTCCATTTAGATTTAATGTTCCTAGATATATTCACTTTTTAGTTGCCTCTTTCTATAAAAGAACTTTTTCTTTATTTGCATTTGAAAATTATCAGAGCACACAGTCTTTCAGGAGAAAACAAACAAATGTTTGTAATGGATAGCTCTTATAAGTTGTAATCATACAATATAAAAATTATTCATCAAATAAATGATTATCAAGAATCCTAAATATAAGCTAGTGAGCTAAGTACTGAAGAAACAAAGACAGACTAGCAACACAAAGACAAAAGAAACTATTTTTGCTGTTAGCTTAAGAGAGAGAGAGACATAATTATTTGCATTATTGTGTTAAAGATATAGCTGAGGTGCTTAGAAAATGATAGGGAAGGTCAGGTTTAGTTTTGTGGTTTTGATTTATCAAGGAGGGCTTCTTAAAGTAGCCAGTATGGAGGTTGAACCTCAGTAGGATCAGATATAAACATCTCTTTTGGAGAGAGTACATTGTAGACCAGAAGAGCATTCAGCATAACTGAAAATGTGTAGAAGAAATGATATACTTGAACAACTCACTGGATCTAGAAAGTGGAGTAGGGTAGGATGTTCTGTAGGATTTTAGTACCATGAGAAAAAGAGGAATTTTTCTGTGGTCACAAAGATAGGGGATTGAAGCCATCACTGGAATAATGCCTTGAAACAATTACCAATATTTTAATATATTTTAGGGGCAGTACGAATAGGAATGATTGATGGGGAATGTATTGTTAATCCAACAAGAAAAGAAATGTCTTCAAGTACTTTAAATTTAGTGGTTGCTGGAGCACCTAAAAGTCAGATTGGTAAGTAGTTTAAGTACCACATTTGTTCTGGATTTTACTCATAAGTTCTTGATTCTTAAGAAATGTTTTTAAACTCTCTTGTATGTGTATTTTCAGTAGCAGTGAAAATTTTTGTTTTATGTCTGTCATATTTTAGCAGAGCCTTTGCTTCTTATCACATAATACTTAAAATTACAGAATGTTATGCAGAATGTTATGCAGTTAAAATATACAAAAATCTTTAGCCAGATAATTTCAGTAATTATTTTTAGACTAAGTTATTTTTAAACTAATAGCTTAATCTAAAAATAAAAGTTTTGAATCTGGTATCAAATTATTGTTTATTGGTTTAAATATTTTTATTTAAACAATTCAGCCATCGTAAAGCTTCCTTGATGTCCTCTAAGGACATCTAGTAAATGGAAAACCAGTAATAAAGTAGAAGAAATACACTAACAATGATTCACTTGCACTTATTCCCTGTAATAAAAATGTCATTAATTGCATGAATGAAAATTTTGGCCTTGTTCTAGTCTATGGAAGGAGAATAGACTTTAGCAGTTAGAAAGACTTAGGTTTGAAACCTTCCTTTACAACTATAATCATTTGACTTTGAACATATTAGAAGCCTTATCCATTTATTCTGCTATGGAACTTTTGATGTCCTGGACTTTTTGATATTGCATCTTCTGATGTGGCAACTTTTTTATTTTATTTTATTTTTGGGGGTACTTCGGATTAAACTCAGGGGCACTCAGCCTCTGAGCCACATCCCCAGCCCTATTTTGTATTTTATTTAGAGACAGGGTCTCACTGAGTTGCTTAGCACCTCGCAGTTGCTAAAACTGGCTTTGAACTCAAGATCCTCCTGTCTCAGCCTCCCAAGCTGCTGGGATTACAGGCATGCACCACTGCGCCCGGCCTCTGATGTGGCAACATTTTAATGAAACATAAACTACTAAATTTTTAGTACTTTTTTTGTATAAATACATGAAGTACCTCATTTCCAGCTACTATTATGTTGGTCAGTAATGAAGTAGAACTAGGCACCGTATGATGGACAAAACACATAGGAATTGTATGCTATCCACATTATTAGTTTGTGTTGTTAAACCAAATAACAAGGCTTAAACAAGATGGAAATTTATTTTTCTCTCAGGTAAAAGAAATTTAGAGGTGGTGAGTCCGTGACAGTGATGGTGGCTCCATGTTGTCTTAAGAAATCCAGTCTCCTTCTGACTTTCTGCTCTGCTACCTTCAAGGTGTGGCCTCATCTTCATACTTAACAATCTTATTGCCAGAGCTCTTGCCAACTTATCTGACTATAGGCAGGAGGAAAAACAAAGAGTGGAATAGCAGAAAGCCATGTGACCCCTGATTGAGTCACCCTGCCTTATAAGGTGCTTTCCCAGACATCCCCACCCAGCAGTTTCTTTTACATCTCATTGGGCATAACTGTGGCACATCATTGATTGTAGAAAAGGCAAGGACATGTTTTTTGAATTTTAATTCCAGAGAGTGGGATTTATACCACCAGGAACTATAACAATGTAAAGAGCATATTCCAAATTTTAGGAAAGCCATGAGTAACAGATAATCCCTACATTATAAATGGGCATCTTGAAAAGAGCCTCCATGAAAGTACTTGTTAACTGGTTAAAGTTCGCTTGATCTGCATCTGAATTTTTTCTTTAAAGTTGCGTTTTTCATTTACTTTCAGTTAGTAAATTGATCCAGTTACTTCACAGGGTAGTATGAAGACAGAAGTCAAAGTTTGCAAAATGACAAGTAGAAATCTTTGTTTCTAGTAAGCATAAAGTTAATACCTGCAATTGTCATTAAGATTAAAAAAAAAAAAAACCCCTGCTTCTAATTGTTATTATAATCCCAATCTACATTAGAGTTGATCCACTCTAATTTTAAGTAAACCTTGGAAGAATGAACAAAGGATCTTTGTGGCATCTATGGTGTGCTGTGGAAACACCATAAGCAGCCTTTGAGCTGGCTGTTCTCACCTTTTGCTCCCTAGATGGAAGAATGAGACTCTAGATGCTAAGTGAACCTCAGAGGGTAGTTTTAAATAATTAGGAGAGGCTGAGGGTAATTTAGAACCAACCTGTAACTAGCTTCAAGAATTACCAACCTACATTTTTGACTTTCACACACTATTTCCATAAAGATATTCAGCCATCTTTCTGCTTTTGTAAAGTATACCAGATATGTATTTTGACCCCTTTTTCATGCATTATGATTAATACCACCATCATGAAACTTCTGGGATACAAATAATAATAATTGCTACCATTTCAGTACTAAAATATGTAGTAGTCCAGATCTTTAACCAATATTCTGCACAATACCTTTTGGGTGCTTGTTTTTTAAACTGGTACATTTGATATTACTTATCATTCAGTGTGTGATAGGATATAACTGAGGGAAAAGTATAGCAACACCATGTTTTTAGATTCTGTGTCTCAAATTCAAAACTTTAGTTAATCCTACAATTCCTTCATCTTCAGTTACTAAAAATAGTTAATGGCTTAAAATAATCATTTTAACAAAGTTTTTAATTTAAATTTTTTGTATATGTGGCAATGTTCAGTAGAATAGTCTGCAGTGAAGGAAATATTTCCTATCTGAGCAGATAGCTAATGAGTAGTTGCAAGGTGGCTAGAGTGACTGGGCAAACAAATTTTTTATTTTGTATAATTTTAATTAAGTGCAAATAGCCATATGTGACTAGTAGTTACCATGTTGAACAGCACAGGTCTGTGGTTCCAGAACTATCAGAAATTGTCCTTTAAAGTATTTTTTTAAAGGAATTGCTTTGGACCCCTAAAGCTCAGGAAATAATGCCAAGAGCTAATAAATGGGATGGCATCAAGTTAAAAAGCTTCTGTACAGCAAAGGAAACAATCAGGATTGTGAAGATAGAACCCACAGAATAGGAGAAAATATTCGCTAGGTACTCTTTCAACAGAGGATTAATATCTAGATTATATAATCTAAACACCTCAAAAAACTATACCAAAAAGTCAGATAACCCAATTAATAAATGGGTGAATGTATTAAACAGAACCTTCTCAAAATGGCCAACAAATACATGAAAAAATGTTCAATAGCATTAGCAATTAGGGAAATACAAACCAAAACTATGCTGAAATTTCATCTCTTACCAGTCAGAATAACAGTCATCAAGCATACAGTTACAAATGCTAGACAGGATCTGGAGAAAAAAGAACACTTTACACTGTTGGTGGAACTCTAAATTAATACAATCTCTATGGCAACCAGTGTGGAAGCTCCTTAGAAGACTAAGCATTAAACCACCCCACCATATTATGTCCCAGTTATACTATTTCCCAGTATTTATCATGAAGAATTAAAGTAATCTTACAGTAGTGATACATGCATACCCAATGTTCATAGCAGCACAATTCACAATAGCCAAATTATGGAACCAGCCTAGGTATCCATCAACAGATGAATGGGAAAAGAAAATATGGCATATATACACAATAGAGTTTTATTCAGCCATAAAGAAAAATGAAATTTTGGTATTTTCAGGAAAACTGTGGAACCAGAGACAATCATCTTAAGCAAAATAAGGTTAAGGGTTGTGTGTTTTCACTCAAGCAGAAGCTAGAGAGGAAAAGAAAACAAAGGTGGGAGTGGATCTCCTATAAATCAAAGAGATCAGTTAAAGGAAAGGGACCAGGGGTGGGAGGAAGGGAGAGAGGAGGGAAGTGCTGGGGAGGAATATTGGCCAAAATGTATTGTTATTTTGTGTGCATGTACAAATATGTAACCACAAATCCCATTAATATATACAAGTATAATGCACCAATAAAAAAATGGAAAAACAAAAAGATAGTACAGGGAAGCCAAAAAGGAATTGCTTTAAGGCTTAATTAGTGAAAACAAAATTTATTTGAAGAGTATTTTCCTTTGCAAATTTTATTTTTAAATAAATTTGTTGAGATATAACTTAAATATATTGAATGCATTATATTTTTTCTATCTCCAATTAAATTCTATGAAAGTGAGAGGATGTTTTAGAAGTACAGATGAGAAAAAGATGTAACCATCTCACTATCACGACATCAGAGGAAGCTTTTTCATGCCTGGAGTGAAGAATTTAAATCTTTCCCTGTCTGGCCCTTCCTGACTTGTAATACAATTGTTTAAATTTTCCTCTACATTCACAACACTACATCAGTCAGTGTTACTTTTTTTGCTTTTGCTTAAACCAACAAATATGATTTAGAAAACTCAAGAAAGCCTATTTATCCTTATTTTTGTTTGCCATGTTCTTTTTTCTTTTTTTTTTTAATATTTATTTTTTAGGTGTAGATGGACACAACATAATACTTTTATTTTTATGTGGTGCTGAGGATCAAACCTGGCCCCCTGCCCCCCCTGCTAGGCGAGCTCTCTACCGCTAAGCCACAATCCCAGCCCCTGACATGTTCTTTTTCTTCTCAACAGTCTGTGACTTGTTTTGTTCCCTTTCTGTTTAGAGAATTTCCTTTTATTACTATTTTCTTAGGGTAGGTCTGCTGGCACCCAATTTTCTTGGTTCTCATTTTTTTGAGAATCTTAATTTCCCCTCTTCCCAAAACTCAACTCCTAAATATTTTCACTGGGTATATGATTCTGGGTTGCCAATTCTTTTCTTTCAGCACCTGTAAAATATGAACTACTTCCTTCTGGCCTCCATGGTTTCTGATGATGATCTGCTAGTTGAATTGTTTTCACGTATAGAAGTTTTCGATGTCATTGTCTACCTTTCTTGGGTTTGCCTTGGTCAGAGTTTATTCGGCTTCTTTTTTTTTAGAGAGAGAGAGAGAGAATTTTAATATTTATTTTTTAGCTTTCGGCGGACACAACGTCTTTGTTTGTATGTGGTGCTGAGGATCAAACACGGGCCGCGCACATGCCAGGCGAGCGCATTACCACTTGAGCCACATCCCCAGCCCCATTATTCGGCTTCTTAAATCTCTAGGTTTATGAATGCCAGAGTTGGGGAGTTTTCAGCCATTTTTTTTTCCAGTGCTTTTTTGAAAGGCCTTACCTCTTTCCTATTTTTCCATGACTCTTATAACACAAATGTTTGATCTTTTCACGGGTTCTACTTGAATTAACTGATGAAATTCCTACATAGAAAGTACATAAAGATTTTGCCAGGTGCTATGGTGCACACCTGTAATCCCAGCAGCTTGGGAAGCTCAGGCAGGAGGATCTCTAGATCAAAGCCAGCCTCAGCAGCTTAGCAAGGCCCTAAGCAACTCAGGAGACCCTGTCTCTAAATAAAATATAAAAACCACTGGGATGTGGCTCAGTGGTTGAGTGCCCCTGACTTCAATCCTGGGTAACTCTCTCCCCCCCCATAAAAAGAAAGAAAGTACATAAAGATTTTTTTTTAATATCTTAAAAGCAATGATTTGGATAATAAATCTTAATGATAACATGATGTGGTTAAATATATGAGATATGTCTATGCATTTTCATGATCTTTGACTTTATACAAGTTGAAAGCCACCAGAATTGATAACACTATTAGGTAGGAGGTTGTTTAGCTTTTCAGAATGCAAAGCCAGGCTGAATGGCAAATTTAAATACATCATAACATGATGGAAGCCCAACTTTAGAGTTGCATTGATTTTCCCACCTGTGGAAGAATTAGACAATGTGAGGAGTCAGAATTAAGTAGGAGGTCACTTCAAATAATTGTTAAACAGTAAACATTTATTGGTTACCTAGTATGTTGTATGTTTTTAAATTTAACTTAAAAATGTACATTAAAAGTATATGCTATTGTATACTTTGAAAGATTGAGTTTTGTTAACAAAGCTAATACTAAAGTTACTAAGTTTTTTATTTTCTCCCCCCCCCCCAGTAATGGGGATTGAATCCCCTTTAGTAATGAGGATTAAACACTGAGCCACATTCCCAGCTCTTTTTAATTTTTATTTTGAGATAGGGTCTTACTAAATTGCTCAGGGCCTTGATAACTTGTGGAGGCTGGCTTTGAACTTGTAAAGCTCCTGCCTCAGCCTCCTGAGTCAATGGGATTACAGGTGTGTACCACCATGCCCAGCTTCTGTTTCGGTTTGGATAGGAAATTCCTCATTAAATTTTAGGAGAATATAAACTTAAATGTCAAGACTTCTTTATTCATCTACTGTATATATTTTGGAAGTAGGTTGACTCTAAGGAAAGAAATTTTTAAAAGTGTATATATCACCACAGAATGAAATTGATCTATATTTGTCACATCATGGTACTTGAAATGCTGTATTGATCATTTCAATGACAATTATCATCTTTTGTTTTTGTTTTTCTTAGTCATGTTGGAAGCCTCTGCAGAGAACATTTTACAGCAAGACTTTTGCCATGCTATCAAAGTGGGAGTGAAACACACTCAACAAATAATTCAGGGCATCCAGCAGTTGGTGAAAGAAATTGGTGTTACCAAGAGGACACCTCAGAAGATATTTACCCCTTCACAAGAGATTGTGAAATATGTTCATAAGTAAGAACATCTGTACCACAAAATATCAGATTGTCACCAGATGTAATCTCCTTTAAGGAAAAAATTTGCATACATTACTTCAGAAATAACACTTTTCTGATTTAAATATTGATCCTCTAAATTCCTGTCCAATGTCTAAAACAGGAAAAACCCATGCTCTTCCAGGAGAAATCTTAAATGTGGGAGAGACATTTCTTGATCAAGATATACAAAATTCCTGTATCTCTCTGTGCCCAGACAGGAAAAAGAGAATAAGCATAGATATTTGAATATCTAGGAAATTGTTGAATTTCTCAAAAAGAAATCAAGTATAAACTACCACTATTTGCCTAGTATTTAGAACAGTGCCTGGCACACATGAATAAGTCTCAGGTGGAATTAATTTAAAAATTAAAGACAAAGCGGGGGTGGGGGGGCATAGTACATGTATAAGTGATTTGCCTTGAAAGGTAAAGATATTTGGGTTCCCATATCATAAGTAGTAGATAGATTAGCAGTGATAAACAATAGTATGTCCATATTTTTTTTAAATTCTTTATGAAATGTTTATAAATAATTTATAGTTTACTAAGTATTTGTTTCACTAATAATAGAAATTGACTCTTGTTTCAAATATTATTATGCTAACATTTCTTTTCTATTTTAAAAAGACTTGCCATGGAAAAACTCTATGCAGTTTTTACAAATTATGAACATGATAAAGTAGGTATACCTGAAGTTTGTCTTGTATAATTGTTCCAGTATTATTTTTTTGTCGTAACTCATGTAGTTTTGTTTATGAATTGTCCTATTTTTATTAAAATTTCGAGCCAAAAATCTTGGTAAAAGCTTACCTGTCTGCTTCTCCATTCTTCTATTATTAATTAATATAACTTTTAGGGAAGTCTGCAAATACATTTGAATGAAAAACAAATAGTATTTCTTAAAAATCAATGACAAGTTCTAATCTCTTAAAGAATATTGTCATTAGAAAAATATGAGTACCCTTACAATATAAAAATAGAAATGTTAAATGTTATCATGTTTTATATAATAACTGAACCTTAACTTTCTTTTAGATTTCCAGAGATGAAGCTGTTAACAAGATAAGATTAGATACAGAGGAACAACTAAAGGGTGAATTCTGTTTTTTCAATTGGAAAAAAATTGAAGGAAATAGTAGTTTTGGTTTTTTTTTTTTTCAGTCATTGGTAAAAATTTCTCAGAAAAAGTCAGTTATTCTCATTGCTCCTTGGTTTTATCTTAAGTAAATTAGTGATAATGAAACATCACAGGGTTAAACTAATTTCTATAAATATAGCTAACACAACAATTAATACAGAGTAAACACCTAGTAAATATTGAATGTGAAATGTTTGTATCTTTTCTGTCTCATATTTTTCCTCTAAAATGGATAGCATTGCGTCCTGTCATTTGAAACCGTAAAATATAGCTTTTAAAATTCCTGTTTGATTGATCTGTGAAACTGCAGTACCAGTAATACCTGGTCTATGAAGATTAAATGAGTAAATCATTTACATTTGTACCTGGCACATAGTCAATCTCATATAAACTGAATACCAAGGAAGTGTGAGAGTTCTTGTTAATTTTTTCACTGACATTCTCTCACAAGAGTGTTTATCTTATTTTAAAACTCTGCTATTAGCTATGATATTAATGCCATTATCTGTATTAATCACTGAAATGCTTAGTCTTTTGTCACTACATTTCATCTTGTTTTTAAGAATGAAAAGCTGTATAATTCATGTTATCTTATTTAAAAAGAAAAGTTTTGTGGGTTTTTTTGTATTATATGTCATTATTTTCTGAATTGGTAGTATAACATTGTAAGTATTTTGTTACTTATTGTTTCCATGTTCAACCCAGTTAAAGCATAAAAATTCATATTGAAGTATAATATTAAAAGTTATTCTTGCCTGATGAGATAGGATACTTAATATATTATCTCTTTTTTTGTTGCCATTTCTTATGTTCAGTTTACTTTAAAGTTATACATTTATTTAGTAAATCAAAGACTTGAGAGAACAGTACCTAATATTTGGTATAGCCAGAAATGGCAGTGCACACCTATAATCCCAACTACTTGAAAGGCTGAGGCAAGAGAATCATGAGTTTGAACCCAGCCTGGGCAACATCTCAAAAAAAGAGAGAGGGCTAGGGTTGTGGCTCAGCGGTAGAGCACTCTCCTAGCACGTGCAAGGCGCTGGGTTCAATTCTCAGCAACACATAAAAATAAACAAATAAAATAAAGGTATTGTGCCCAACTGTAACTAGAAAAATATTTTTTAAAAAAAGAGACGGAAGGAGAGACAAGGAAATTAATGAAGTAAAATAACAACATTTAAAAGCATAAACCATTGAGGCAGACAGATCTGTATTCAGGTCACAGCTGTAATAGTTATGTCTGTGTTATCTCAGGCAGTTTACTTCCTCAAGCCTTAGCTTTTTCTTCTGTAAAAAGGGATAATAATAAATTTACCTCATAAATTGTTATGAAGATTAAAGGCATTTTTAAAAAGCAACTTGTGAAATGTCTATATGAAAGCACTTGGTAATGTTAACTGAAAAACTTGTTGTTTGGAATTTGTAATATATAAAGAAAATTATTTCTTAATTAGAAGATTTAAGTAAAAGTTCTCAAGGCAAAAAAAGAGTGAGGGTGACTACTCTTAATATTGTCAGTTAAACCTTTTAACAATATGGTTGACTCGGTGTATCAAGTGACGTGATATAAGCTAACTAAGTTCCCAATCACAACACGTTTAAGGGATTAATATTTGGTGTGTCTCACTTGCTGGAGAACATTTGATTTATCTACTTTTGTTTGCCTGAGGACCAAATACTCAGTCAACCCCCTTGGCTTACTCCCTTAGTAATTGATTTGATTCTGTGAACTTTGGAGAAATCAGCCTTTCAGAAAAGAAAACCTTTGTTTTGATTTCTTTCTTTTTTTTTCCTCCAGAAACATTTCCAGACGTCGATCCATATGAAATAATAGAATCCTTCAATGTTGTTGCAAAGGAGGTTTTCAGAAATATTATTTTGACTGAATACAAAAGGTAAACATACTCTCTTGATAGAAGAGAAGTATGTACTGTTTCTGCAAGTTACCTTGAAAATGGCTGTTTACTCAAAGGAAGGAACTGATTTTTAAGTGGAAAGTAAAGCAAATAGTTATTGTGTAAATTGTATCAAAGAAAGAATATGTGGATATGTGACTCTCTTGGGGCTTGTGTGTCGAGCCATGCTTCACAGCCTTGCCTGAACATCATAGTTACCTGCAGATGTGCAGTAACAGTACTAACAATACAGTTACATAGGCCACAACCCCAGACGTTTTGATTCAGTGGGATTTAGGATGGAGCCCAGTTATTTGTATTGTTTTTTTAAATATCCACAGGGTTTTATGATATGCAGCTGGAGTTGAACTTCTTGGTAGAGATAAAGAAATAATATGTGATTTTTCTGACTTCCAACACAGCTTTACTACTTATTTTATTTATGACTAGGTGTGATGGACGCGATTTGACTTCACTTAGGAATATAAGTTGTGAGGTAGATATGTTTAAAACTCTTCATGGATCAGCATTATTTCAAAGGGGACAAACACAGGTAATACATGTTTTAAAAAACTACATGCTGAATTAGGAATGTTTAATTAGATCTAGAAGTACATTTTATAGATGCTATAATTTTCGTTATATGGAATATATTCAGATTAATGTCGGATTTTTTAAAATATGATTTTAACAGGTTTTTTGTTTTGGTTTGGTTTTCTATATTAAAAATTGAACCCTGGGGCACTTTACCATTGAGCTATATCCCAGCCTTTTTTATTTTTTATTTTGAGACAGGATATCACTAAGTTGCTAAAGCTGGCATGTACTTGCAATCCTCCTGCCTCGGCCTGCCAGATTACTGGGATTACTGGCCATGTGTATGCCACTGTACCTGGCTTAAGAGTTTTTTGAGGTATCATTTCTATCCTGTAAATTATATATGTTTTAAGTGTATGATTGCCTAAGTTTTTAGATTGCCATAGTCAAGATGATGAACATAGCAATCACACCCAAAAGTTTCTTGCCTGTTTTTAATCCCTTCTTCCTGCTTCCTCTATACAACTGCTGATCTTTTGTTACTATAGTTGACATGTTGTAAATTATTAGGTATTTTTATTATATTTTTATTTTAAGTGCACAAAATTGAGTTACTCATACTCCTCAGTTTATGGCATGTTATTGTTTGGGGTCTGATCATGGCCCTCATTTGTTTTCTCCATTAGCCTTCACCTAAGCCCCATTCTTTTTCTTTACATAGATACTCCCTTGTATTTCACCTAATTTGCTAGCAGTTAATTTATTTAAACCAACACATGTACCCATTGTTCTGTGTATGGTATTATGCCGTCTACCTCTTTCTTAAAAATTATTCACATTAGTAACTAATTTTACCAGTCAGAAAGGTATTAAAAAGTAGCATCATGATGTTTTAATTTGTATTTCCCTGTTTACTAGTAAGACTCGGAATCTTGATATAATAACCAATGAACATGCTCACTGTGTAAACCATACCCTGGGGGACTGTGCACCTCAAGTGCACTGTCCCTAGAGTTGTAAAATGTGGTGCCCTTGCTTCAGGTGTGCTGTTTTGTGAATTTCCTGTCCTTGGCCTTTGACCAAATTTTTTTTTTCTATTTTTAATATGGCCTGTATTTTACCTTCTATTTTGCAGTAATCTCTTTTGTGTTTTAAACATTAATCTATTCTAGTAACAAACCAAACTTTATGTAGATGTTCTTTGTTGTTTGCTTTTTAATTTTGCTTGATTCTTTACATGTAGGAAAAAAACCTGAAATTTTTAGTTTTGATGTAGTTAATCTTTGTCATTTTCACTTTCAAAGTCTTATTAAAGAATCGTTTCTTGTTGGGAGCCCTGGTGCCTACCTATAATCCCAGTGACTCGGGAGGCTCAAGTAGGAGGATCACAAGTTCAAGGCTAGCCTAGGCAACTTAGTAAGACCCTGTCTCAAAATTTTTAAAAAGGACTGGAGATATAGTTACTGGTCAGTGGTAAAGCACCCCTGGGTTCAATACCTAGTACTGCAAAAAGAAAAAAGAATCATATTTTACCTCAGAGTCAAAATTTATGCGTCTCCTTTTTTTTTTTTTCTATTAACTTTTAAATTATGTTCTGTCCTATTATTTTGTGAATTTCCTGGGCCAGTGTCAAATTATTTTAATTATAATGGTCTTGGAGTTTATATAAATGTCTTAAGCAAATCTTGCCTTTTTTGCTTCTTCCTCCCTCAAAATTGTCTTAAGCTATTCAAGCAGATTTGTTCCTTTGATTGAATTTTGAATTATATCACATTCTCAAAAGAAAAAAAAAGTCTTGGGTTTTTTTTATTGGAATTGCACTGAATTTAACCTGTTAATTCAAGAGAAATGACATTTTTACAATTCAAATCATTCTTAATTCAAGTTTTCTTTTATGCTCTTTAATAACATTTTTAAAGTATCTCTAGTATTATTCATTCTTTTGTTATTTATTCTGATAGTCTGCCTTTTAACTGGATACTTATCCAGTCTGTGTTTAGTTTAATTATGATGTGATTGAATTTATGTAATTCAGTAGTAAAGGACCTGTAGACTAAATCCCCAGTATTGAAAAAGAAAGAACTCATTTAAATCCCTGTTTCTTGCATGTTATTTATTGTTTTCAAATGGGTACATTCAAGATTTGCTCTTTGTCTTTGGTTTTTAGCAGTATGACCATGCAAAATTTTCTTTGGATTTATCTTGCTTAGAATTTTAAGCTTGAATCCATAAATTTTTATCTTTTTTTTTTTTTTTTTTTTTTTTTTTTTTTTGGTCAAGCTTGAAATATTTCAACTACTATTTTTTTCTTCCTTATTCTCTTTTTCTCTCCTTCTGGGATTACATATACACTATAATGGTCTGTTTGATATTATACCATAGGTCCCTGAGAATGTGTATTTTTCCCCTTCTTCAAATTGGGCTTTTTTTTTTTCTTGTGGGAATGGTAGTAGGGATGGAAATTGGGGTCTTGCACATATGAGGCAAGTGCTCTACCACTAGCTACACCCCTAGCCACTTGGGCAGTTTCTATTAATCTATCTTCATGTTCATTGACTTTTCATCTCCTTTCAATTATGAAGTAATATATTTTTCAGTTCTAGAATTTTTGGTTTTTGTTTTGTTTTGCTTTGTTTTGTACCAGGGATTGTACCTAGAGGCACTTAATCACTAAGCCACATCCCCAGCCTATATTTTTTTAAAATTTATTTTTTTTATTTTTTAATTTGAGACAGGGTCTTGCTAAGTTGCTTAGGGCCTTACTAAGTTGATGAGACTCGCTTTGAAGTTTTGATTCTCTTGCCTTAGCCTCCCAAGCCTCTGGGATTACAGGCATGTACCACCATGCCCAGCTTCTGTTAATTCTTTATGTCCTTCAGTATAATTATTAGAGCTGTTGAAAGTCTTTTATCAATCTCCTGTTTTGTTGTTGGTGATGGTGGTGTTGTTTTTTGTATTTTGTTTTTTGTTGTTGTTGTTTTGTTTTGTTTTTTTGGTTTTTTGATACTAGGGGTGAAATCCAGGGGCACTTTACTACTGAGCTACGTCCTCAGCCCCTTTTATTTTTTGAGACAGGGTCTCACTAAATTTCCTCCACTAGCCCTGAACTTGTGATCCTTCTGCTCCTTAAAAGGCTGGGATTATAGATATGTACCCTTACACCTGCCCTACACCTGCCCTGCTAATCTAACATCTTAGCTAAAATCAGTCTCTATTCTGTATCTTTTGTCTTGAGATTGGGCCTTGTTTCCTGTTTCTTTAGAATGTATCCTGAAGCTGTGAATGATGCATTGTAGCATTTCTGAATTATGTTATATCCCTCCAAAGAAGATTGACTTTTTTTTTCTTTTCTTTTTTTTTTTTTTTTTAAGCAGTCTGTTTCATTGATTGCAGCTTTGTTGAGGCTTCTTTGGACTAGTACATAGTTTTTAAAAATATTTTTCTTTCTTCTTCCTTCTTCCTCCCTAACATGCCTAAGTTGTTTGTTTTATATATGTAGTCTATATGATAATGTTAGACCTTTGGATTATTCAGTTTTACATACAGTTTGAATATACAGAGAATGAATAAGTATTTACTATATTAAGTGTCATGGCCAGTATTGTGTAGAATGTATTTATTACCTTTTTTTGAAAGAGTTAATTGGGTTCTTCACTTTTATTTTTGAGCTAAGGGTGTAGCTCAGCAGTAGAGGATGCACAAAGACCCTCCAAAACACAAAATGTGTATTTTTGTTGTTGTTTTTATCTTTGTCATTAGTGCATTAAAGCCCAAGAAAATTTTCCTTCTTTTTTAGGTGCTTTGTACTGTTACGTTTGATTCATTAGAATCTAGTATTAAATCAGACCAAATTATAACAGCAATAAAGTAAGTTATGTTTTTCTAATGTTATTTTGTGATGTTCCTATAAAGAATTAAAGCTCATGTGTTATATTATTAGTCATTATTACTTTTTAAACCAGTATCTCTGTACTTATTCTGTTTATGAAGTCAGAATTTCAAGGAATTTGTATGTGCATATGTTGTATTTTCTTCTAAATTATTGGTTTTAAACACATAATTGGAACAAATTTAATTATTTAATCTGAATACATTTAGATTATTCTCTGCCTCTTGAATCATTCCTCACGACTGATTTTCTAGGTAATTTTGAATGGATTTGTTTTTCTATTTTAAATTAGAGAACAAACAAATTGGCAAAAGTTGCTGAGAATAATCTGGAGGCTGTTAATGAAAAATGTAATCCAAGCCACATTGTGATTTTGTGTTCAGAAATACTGGCTCTCCTCCTGTTTCTAAAATATCAGTAGTAAAATCACGTCAGTCACCATTAGATGATCAAGCCCTACAGCACCACCACCTCAGAGTCCTGGAACTACTTTCTTTCCTCATTGGCTAATAGGGAAAGCCTGCTTCCCTGCTTTCCTCTTCTTACTGCCCTACTAACAAGGATAATCTCTAGTATTTCAGGAATTACTCTACTTTTTTTTTTTTTTTGTATCTGACAAAAATTATATATAAGGCTGGAATGTTCATCCTAATAATTTGTCTATATTTTATCAAATATTTGAGCCCAAACTGGGTTGCCCTGCACTTTTTCACTTTTGACTCCTGACTCCTTTCTCTTTTCTATATATTCAAGGCTTACATCTATAATTGTGTAAATGAGGGAACACACATCAGTCATCCATCTGGCCTTTGGTTTCCTTTTTTTTTTTTTTTAAATGCAAGTAAAATGGGCCAGTGATTTCTATACACAGATAAGTGTGTTTTGCTTACTCTACGCAAAGTGGGCATCATCTGTTCTTTGACCCTACTATTTGACTATTCATAATAAACCCAGTTTCCTACCTCCAGGAATTGTTTCTTCTCATCCTTATTTTTTTTTTTTTTTACCATTTTTCTAGATATTTTGTCAGTAGTTCTTTTTCCCAACCCTGAAAAGATGTTTATGTTTGCCTGACAGATCTTCTGGTTGTTGTGTTGTATCATTTTAATTACCAATTTTCATTTCACAGGGTGACTAAGAAGAGAAAGATTGTAATTCTGAGATTGAACTATTGTATTTATAACATTTAATATTCTCTCAATTGTTACTAATGTTTAAAAATATATGTCTTCTTCCATATAATTCAAACCTAATATTTAAGGGTATTTGAAGCAAAATCGTTTTCCTGAGTACTTGTAGAATTAATTCATAAGTCACAGGGAAAAAAATACCGTCTCTCAAATACTTGAGAGTCTGAGGCAGGAGGGTCTCTTGAGCCCTGGAAGTTCACGACCCACCTGGACAACATAGCAGGACCCCATCTCAAAAGAAGGAGAAAAAAATATGTATATATTTTATACACACATATACACACACACACTTATATATCCTCTCTCATTCATCTAATTCTTCATGTTTTCTGTTTCAACCAACTCTCATTAATATCCAGGTTTTGTTCAAATGCTCTTAAATCTTTTTTTTTTAGTTGTCTATTGAAATAAATTTATTGAAATTTATTTAATGAAATAAATTTATCCTTATAATGTTTTTAATATTATGCTTTTTGTTTATAGTGGGATAAAAGACAAAAATTTCATGCTGCACTATGAGGTAAGGTGAATTTTTTCCCCAACATTAATTGTGGAAAATTTCTAGGATACAGCACCATTGAAAGAATTTTGCAATGAATTTTCTTATCTTTACTACCTAAATTATCCCATTAACATTTTATCATACATTTGTTAAGTTAATTTAGGGGCTATTGTTTTACTGCATACAGAAGGGATTTAGAGAGATAGTACAGTAACTTCTTATTCTAAGTCATAAATAAAAGTGAAAGTATATTATTAGACAGTGCTGTTTTAGGTAAGAGAGTTATGCCTACCGTGTGTCAAACAAAAGTGGAGCATTTCAAATTTGATTTAAAAAATCACCCAATCCCATTAGCTCATTTAAATGTTCATGTTTACTTAGTTGATTAGTAAATGATCTAAGGTAATTAACATTGTTCTTTATATGAAGTCATTATATATGATTAAGTTTATGATTGATCTTTACAACTAATTCTAAGGGACTAGGTATAAAATATAATTCTTTGATTTTATTACTTGAGGTATATGCTATGGGAAGCTAGTATAAAGTAATAAGTTACTTCACTTTTGGATAACACTGTTGACTGCCTAGAATCCCAATATTTCACATTAGGCAAACCTGCTATAATCAATAGAGAACATATTATAGCCGGGCACAGTGACCCGTAAATGTAATCCCAGCAACTCAGGAGGCTGAGATAGGAGGATTGTAAATTCAAGGCCAGCCTCAGCAATTTAGCAAGACCCTGTCTTTTTTTTTTTTTTTTTTGTACTGGGAATTGAACCCAGGGATGCTCTACCACTAAGCCCCATCCCCAACCCTTTTTATTTTTTATTTTGTTACAGGGTCTAAACCTCCTGAGTTGCTGAGATTATAGGCATGTGCCATTGTGCTCTACTGAGACCTTGTCATAAAATAAAGAAGGACTGGGGATATAATTCAGTGGTGGAGTACTCCTGGGTTCAATCCCCAGTAACAAAAATACAGAATATATTATATAGAAAGTATTTGCTGCAAATAGCAATGAACCAGGAGATTATCACTATTCTGAATCCCTTAAAAATACACTGTTCTAGATATATCCAGAAGCTACAGAAAGCCAGAGAGGAATTATAATTGAATAAAGCACATCCTTTGTCATTAACTAGTGAGCATGTGATAATCTAGAAAGGACAGTTGTGGAAAATGCATCTCTGGTTTGTAACTGTGGAACAGGATGAAAGGGGAAGCCAGAAAAGAAATGGGCTATTATTGCCATATTATTCCATTTTTAAGACCCTCTGTAAACCATATAAAACAGAAGATGACTTAGTGAGTTTTTATAAGGCAAACACCCTTTTAACAACCACTCAAGTCAAGGAATATATCACCAGCCACCTCCGAATTTTCCCCATGTTTTTCATCCCAGTCTCAACAACCATTTTCCCCTAAAAGTACCAACTGTCCTCCTAAGTTTTATTTTTTTATTTCTATTTTTTTTTAAAGAGAGAGAGAAATAGAATTTTTTTAATATTTATTTTTTAGTTTTCTTTTTTTTAATCTTTTTTTTTTAGAGAGAATTTTAATATTTTATTTTTTAGTTATCGGCAGACACATCTTTGTTTGTATGTGGTGCTGAGGATCGAACCCGGGCCACACGCATGCCAGGCGAGCGCGCTACCGCTTGAGCCACATCCCCAGCCCCTTCTCCCAAGTTTTATAGTAACCATTTCTTTACATTTTCAGTGTATATCCATAGATACTTTAGACTTGTCAATTTTTCTTATATGTGATATTTCTTTAAGTCTTTTAATCTGTGCATTTCTACTCCATCACTTTCTTTACAATCTGTCTACTAAAGTCCAGAGCCATTTGATCTGGGCATTGTTGATTGCACACTCATGGTATATGTCAGCATATTCCTCTCTCTCCTCTATTTCCTGCAAATTGACTGTTAGGTCCAGGGGTTTGATTCAATTCTTGAATTATTGCTGTTTTGTTTCATTTTAAGACAGAGTCTCAGTAAGTTGCTTAGGGCCTCCTTTAGTTGCTGAGGCTGGCCTTGAACTTAGAATCCTCCTGCCTTAGCCTCCCTATTGATCCTTTTAAAAATTTTTGTTAAACTGGAATTTCAGATTTTTATGGGGCAGCTTCAATTTTTAAATGATCAACTAATTTGTATACCTTGCAGATAACATTTCTATCAAAACAAAACAGTTTATAACCTCTGGGTAAAATAAAACCCTTATCAAAGTGATATTTATTTCCTCAATGTGTACTTCTTAAATATATATATTTTATTATTATTACAAAAAGATACTTTGTTACTGTTAGTATTAAACAGTATGGAAATTTATGTTGTCTATAATCATTCACTTCCTAGAACATAGTTTTACACACTACAAATGGCTACTTTTAGCAGTTTATTTTAGATTTATACCTGACATGTTCTGGCATAAATGAACCTACTTTTGTTTTTAAAAAATTGGGATTTTACTGTTTTGTAATTTGTTTTATTCATTTGGTAATGTATCTTGGGCATCTTTCCATGTTGGTTATATATGTATATTTTCTTTGAAGTTTCCTCCTTATGCAACTAATGAAATTGGCAAAGTCACTGGCATAAATAGAAGAGAGCTTGGGCATGGTGAGTATAATCTATAAACTTTTATGGTGTTTTTACAGAGACATTTTAGTACACTTTTGCCTATTGTTTTTAATATATTTTCTACTTACTGTTTTTTATTCTAACTTAGGTGCTCTTGCTGAGAAAGCTTTGTATCCTGTTATTCCCAAAGATTTTCCTTTTACCATAAGAGTGACATCTGAAGTCTTAGAGTCGAACGGTATGTATTATTTTTTCCCTAGTGGAAAAGACCAGATTCCCTGTTATGTTCTTAACTTTTCAAAAGTAATGTTACAAAATGTTTATTACTACAGGGCCCAAACCTATTGCATGAAAAACTGTGTTTGGTTGATCATAAACGTGAGCCTATTATTTGTTTTGAGTCTCTGTTCTTAGCTAATGAACTCTTTGTAAATCAGTATAAGACAAGTATTTTTCTTTTTGTATCTGTTATAATCCATCCAATATGGGTCATTTGTTCATTTTTGACAAAACATAGAACAAGGCCAGCTTAGAAAGAAAAGGGGCAAAAATACAGTGATTCATTAGACAGGGAACACTAAGTAGCCACAAATGGCTAACACCTACTATATTGGGCCATGTAACTCTGTAGTTGGTGGCTTAGGAATTTATTTTAATTGTCCATGGACCTTTATTTTATTTATTTATATGTGATACTGAGAATCAAAAACCCAGTGCTTCACACATGCTAGGCAAGCGCTCTACCACTGAGCTACAATCTCAGCCCAAGAACTTGATTTTAACCACTTCTGAAAAGTAGGAAGAAGCTGAGTGCCATGGTGCATGCCTGTAATCAGGCTGAACCAGGAGGATCCTGAGTTCAAAGCCAGCCTTAGCAACTTAGAGCGGCCCTAAGTAACTTAGCAAGACCTTATCTCACAATTTTAAAAGAAAAAAAAATTTTTTTAAAGGTCTGGGATGTAGCCCAAAGATTAACTGTCCCTGGGATCAATTCCTGGTACAAAAAAAAAAAAAAAAAAAAAAAAGTAGGATGAAAAGGCTATTGAATATTTTTAAAGAAATTATTGAAGTACACATGCCTGTAATTCCAGCAACTGAAGAGGCTGAGGCAGGAGGGTCATAGTTCAAGGCTAGCCTTAGCAACTTAGTGAGGCAAAGGACTGAGGATGTGGTTCACTGGTTGAGTGCCTCCAAGGTTCAATTCTCAGTACCAAAAAAAACAAGAAAAAGAAATAAAGATATCATTGATGTAACAATATTCTACATTTTTTTAAAAATCAGTATATTATAAAGCATGTCTTCTTTTGTTTTGATAGGGTCATCTTCTATGGCATCTGCATGTGGAGGAAGTTTGGCATTAATGGATGCAGGTAAAAGAATTGTGTCTCAAAATTGCTACTACTTTATACATAATTTGATTAGCATAAAATATAAGATTTCTTTAAAACTGAATTTTAGTAAGACTTGAAGTCAGATTATAGATTACCAAGCCAGGCCAAATGTAAGATAGTAGCAAAAGTACTCCTTCAAATATCTAGATATTTTTTGGAATTCTTATTTTTAGATAAAAGCAGTACACTGAGAATTACTTGTCTTAGTGACTGTATTAGTCAAGGTTCTCTAGAGGAGCCAAATCAACAGGAAGTATAATGATAAAAAGGGGACTTATTAGGTTGGCTTATGGGACCAGGAACTGGATAGTTCACAATGGCTATCTACAGGCTGGAGAGCTGGAAGAACCAGTAGCAGCACATTCTAAGAGGCTAATGCCCCAGAACAAGAGGGATCAACAGTGCTACCCTAGTACAAGACAGAAGGCTTCTGGAGAATCACTGGCAGAGTCTGCTTTGGAAGAGTGAAGAAGTGAGAGTCTGATATCCTCAGATAATTACAGCATCGATCAAGAACCTGTTCAAGGAGAATGGAGCTTGCGTCTGCTGCTGCTTCCTTGTACTTCCAACTTTATTCCATCCAAGTCGTCATCCTATTAGATGGTGCTGCCCATGCTCAGGAAGGATCTCCATTTCAATTGGCTATCCCAAATACCAATCATTCCTGGACACCCCCTCATTGACACCCCTTGAGCCTTTTAATCCTCAGCATCTCTTAATCCAATCAAGTTGACTATTCATTCAATTGACCATTACAGTGACCCAGAGAATTTTCTTACCTTCCAAAAAGGAGAGCCCCAGAATTGATTCCAACCACCAGAGAAGTTTTTGATTGGTAACAGAAGGATTAGGGCCCTTTAGAGAAAGTCATCATGTAACCTTTGAGATTTTGCTATTCCAAAAGTGTACATAGAATTTTAGGAAGATAGAATGTGAGTGGTTCATCCTGGGTCTGAAATACTAGAAGAGAAAAAGTTGGCATGTTATGCTCTCAAAACTAGTTATCAGTTTCTACCATATAGGTATCACTGATGTTATGTAAGAAGAAAGAGGGGCTGGGGATGTATGTAGCTCAGCAGTAGAGTACTCACCTACTATGCACAAGGCCCTAAATTTAGTTCCCAGTACCGGGGAAAAAAGAAGAAGAAGAAAAAGGAAAGGAACCTAAAGAGGCTACAAAGGAATTCTCTAATAATTTCACACATTTACAGTATATATGTGAAAGGTGGAAAGGAAGACAACCAAAGGTGAAATGAAATAATATGGATATATAATAGAAATATTTCAGAAAAATTAAAACTTGGATCAGGCTAAACAAAAGAAAAAATGTTTAAGGAATTTTTTCTAGTTGTGTTCACTGAAGGAAAATGTAATATACAGATAGGTGGTAATATTCTGCTATTGGTTTTCATCTTCATGTATGCATTCAACAAATCTGTGTGCTGTGAGCCAAGCACTGATCTAAGCTCTTGGGACATGGTTATTAATAAAATAGCCCTTGTTTTTATGGAGCTTGCATGTCTCATCCAAATATTATATTGGAAAACAGAAAAACTTCTGAAAAAGATTAATCAAAAGATAAAATAAGAGACGTCATGCTTGGCATGGTGGCATATATCTGTAATCCCAGCTACACTGGAGGCTAAGGCATAGGGATCACAAGTTTGAGGCTAGCCTTGGCAACTTAGACCATTTCTAAAAATAAAATTTTAAAAAGGACTGGGAATGTAGCTCAGTGATAGAACCCCTGTGTTTAAGCTCTAATTCAGATCTTTTGTTCTAAAGAAAAACCCATCCTGGCAGTGATGTAATGATAAAAACTTCAGGATGACATTCTAAGCAATCTCACCTATATTCAATGTTTTAACTACCACTATAATGATTATGACTTAAATATTTACCCCTTCAACCTAGCTCTCAAGTCTTGGATCCATATAAACTGCCTCTTGGACATCTCTAGCTAACATCCCCCACAGCATAATATATATTTTAATTCATTTAAAATTGAATCACTCTAAATAAATAGTTTTCCTTTTGTATTCATCTTGGTAGAAAGTAACTATGACATTCATGCCAGAATCAACAGTTCTCTCATTTCTTACATTCTCTCAAGTCACAAAGATCTGTTTATCTTGAAATTTTTTTTTTTAAGAGAGAGAGAGAGAATTTTAATATTTATTTTTTAGTTTTCGGTGGACACAACATCTTTGTTTGTATGTGGTGCTGAGGATCAAACCCAGGCCGCACACATGCCAGGGGAGCATGCTACCACTTGAGCGACATCCCCATCCCATATCTTCCAAAATTTTAAGAAAAATATCCTTTCCCTTAACTTCTGAAGTACCTATTGCTATTACTTTAGTTCAAGTCCACATCATTTCTTCTTTTGTAGCAATCTCCCTGCTGGCTTTCCAGATTTTCTGTCCCTTCACCTCCTAGACTGTCCAACCTTATCCCCTTAAGGCCATTATCTAAGTTAAGAATAGCTTACTCAAAAGAAAAAAAGTTAAAAAGCAGACTCAAAATATGACACTCAGAATATTTCAAGTTCTCCATTATCTTCCTTCAGGAGGTTTTTTTTCTTTCCTTTTTGTGGTGGTGCTAAGGTAGAAAAACCCAAGGCCTTGTGCTAGGCAAGCACTCTACCATTAGTACACTTAGAAACATACTATACTGCTTCATAACATTGCACAGTCTTTAAAACCAGATGGGACATGGTTATTAATAAAATAGCCCTTGTTTTTATGGAGCTTTCATTTCTCATCCAAATGAGATGAGAGTTTCTCTGAGTCAGTTACCTTCAACCTAGTTCATTATTTATTCCCTGTGTGTCCTGTACCCATTTGTATTATTTCTTTGAATTGCTAATATCTTTTTGTGTTTTTGTACCTTTAAGGTTTTTTTAATCACATTCCTTTATACTAAAAATAAGTTACAAGTAATAAAAACATACTTTTTTTTAATGAAACAAGATTTTATCAAAATCTTAAGAGAAGAATGCCTTTTTAAGCAAAATCCAGGAGCCAGGATTACATAAATTTTAAAAATTCTACCCAGAAACAAGTCACTTTAAACAAAATGAACAAACAAAACAGGAAAAGGTTACTATGTAAAAAGTGGTTGAAGACCATAAACAGGCAATTCTTCAAAATAAGATATGTAAGTAGGCTTACAAACATGAATGTGTTCAACCACACTTATTAAAAACAAATCAAGGGCTGGGGATGTGGCTCAAGTGGTAGCGCGCTCACCTGGCATGCGTGCGGCCCGGGTTCAATCCTTAGCACCACAAACAAAGATGTTGTGTCCGCCAAAAACTAACTAAATAAATAAATATTTTTAAAAAATAAAAAATAAACAAATGAAATTTAAAAATAAGTAACCAATTTTGCTCCATAAGTTGACAGGGATCAAAAAGTGTAACAAGAGTTAGGCACAATTTAGAATAGCATGTATCCTTTTATATATAATGTGACAGTATAGCAAGTATAAAATACAAATACTTTTTTAAAAAATATTTTTTATTTGTGGATGGACCTTTATTTTATTTATTTGTATGTCGTGCTGAGAATTGAACCCAGTGCCTCACACATGCAAGGCACTGTCCAAAACTTATCCCCTTAAGACCATCATCACTCTACCACTGAGCCACAACCCCAGCCCTACAAATATCTTTTAACTCAGCAATTTTATTTCTGTTTATGACTTATAAAAATATATGGAACATGTGGAAAAAATATATATGAGGAGTAGTATGCAGGCATTCAAAGAAATAAATTAGAGCTTCGTTAGTGAAATGAATCATTATCCAAGCTAAGTTGTTAATTAAAAAAGGGTATGTGCAGAGTAACAAATGCCTATACCTTGCTCCCATGAGTAAAGAAAATAAAAATTTAGGGCTGGGGCTGTAGCAGTGGTAGAGTACTTGCCTAGCATGTGTGAGACACTGGGTTTGATCCTTAGCACCACATGAAAATAAAGGCATTCTGTTCATCTACAACTACAAGAAAACATTTTTTTAAAATTATGTTTACATTTATACTTGTGCACAGAAATTTTCTGGGTTCTATTAATGGTGCCAATGAGGGGTTCAGGCTAGAAGAACACATCAAATACATGCTTATTTTTCAACAAAAAGAAGACACCAAAAGCAATGAGTCATTTGAGTTATAAAGTTTGCAATTTTGATAAAGGTTTATGCCAAATATAGGATTACCTCTTAAAGTTGTTTTAAGGGACTTTATTATAGTTTCCAAAAGAAATGAGGTAGTTAGAGGATCTGTTAAGACCTTTCCAACTTAGCTCTCGTGATTGTCTATTTAGGAAACATTATCCCCTTTCATTAAAATAAATGTCAACAGAATAAATAAATATGTGTTAGGTTGATATACATATTACACAAAATTATCTTTTCTCGCTTCTAGGGGTTCCAATTTCATCTGCTGTTGCAGGTGTAGCAATAGGATTGGTCACCAAAAGCAATCCTGAGAAGGGTGAAATAGAAGATTATCGTTTGCTGACAGATATTCTGGCAAGTATATTCCCAGTTTTAAATATAAATACTTCAGAAATAGCATATGCTTAGAAGAATGTTGGTTCTCAAAGAATAGAGGTCAAGTGATTCTTACTTTTATCCTCTGTGTATTGCCTTGGATTTTAAAGGATATGTTAAAAATATATATTACAGGATAGGTATCCATAATGACTTGCTTTAGGATAATTTGTAAATTAATTCTTACACATTTATTGTGAAAGGCATGATCTAAAAATAATGTTTCTGTTGAAAATATTTGTATCTTTAAAAAGCCACAAATTGGAAGCAGCAGTTAATATAGGAGACTTTTTTTTTATGTTTAGTCTTAGAGGACATGGTTTACTTCTAAGGCTATGTTTTAAAATTCTTCTACAGTGACTATGGGTGAATTTTGTTTTTGTTTAAAATTTTTTCATAATTTCTTAAATTCGTAAAGGGAATTGAAGATTACAATGGAGACATGGATTTCAAAATAGCTGGTACTAATAAGGGAATAACTGCATTACAGGTATTTTTAAAACGTACTTTGTCTCATTTTTGTAAGTTTAAATAATGTTATGAATCAGTGTTTTTATTCATTTATTTTTGGCCCTTCCATATTAGGCTGATATTAAATTACCTGGAATACCAATGAAAATTGTAATGGAAGCCATTCAGCAAGCATCAGGTAAGCCAGTGTCTAGTCAACTGGAGCAATAATTTTCATTAGACTTACTATAAGATATTTCCTTTAAAAAAATGGAATTTCAGCCAGACATCGTGCACACCTATAATCCCAGCTGGGATTATAGGTGTGACAACTTAGTGACACCCTGTCACAAAATAAAGAGTAAAAGGCTGGGGTTATAGCTCAGTGGCAAAGTGTCCCTGGGTTCAATCCCAAGTACCAATTTTAAAAATATACAAATAAATATAAATATATGGAATTTCATATGGCTAGGGATATAGTTCAATGGTAGAGTGCTTGCCTAGTATGCGTGAGATGCTGGGTTTGACCACTAGCATGGCCAAAAATAAAAATGAATTTTATGTGATTTAACTGGGATCAAGAAGTATTAATTATTGAGCACATGACTAATCATCCAAGTAAGAGACCAGAGAAATTTTGATTTTCAGCAATTAAGCATCTAAGATAGACTTTATAAAGGAGGGAATATGAGTGAATCTTTAAAAAATAATTATGATACAGAAAGCTTTGATTATTAGGCTAAAGAGTTTGAATTTTATTCCATAAAATCTAAGAGTGAGCTAGGCAGGGTGTTGCATAACTGTAATCCCAGCTATTCATGAGACTGAGACAGGAGGATCACAATGTTCAAGGCCAACCTGGGCAACTCAGTGAGACCCTATCAAAATAGGGAGGAATAAAGGAAAAGTACTGGGGATATAGCTCTGTGATAGAGTGCTTGTCTAGAATGTTCAAGACCCTGGGTTTCATCTCCAGTAGGGAGTAGGGTGGGGCGGGGCCACAGGACTCCGAATGCAGCTATTTCGGGTCCCATGTTTTGTAGTTGTAACCTTTATTGTGTCTTTATCTTTCTAGTGGCAAAGAAAGAGATACTACAGATTATGAACAAAACTATTTCAAAACCTCGAGCATCTAGAAAAGAAAATGGACCTGTTGTAGGTAATCCATTAGTGAATAAAGGGCTCCTGGGATCAGCTCTTGGTACAAACAGACAAACAAACAAATGAATACTGATTTCACGATAACAAACATTAGTATGTGAAAGTATATTATAGATTTTTAATTTTTTTTTACCCCATATGCAAAATAAAAATATTCAAAGTACTTCTATTGCTAAAATACTTTAGAAGTGTTTTCAATATTTTCACTATAAATGATAAATACCTAAAATATTTAGGTATATGTTTACCTAAGGGCATATGTTTACCCTTATTTCAACATTACACTATGTGTATAGAAACATCACATAAACATGTATAATTTTTTTGTTTTTATGTATCAATTAAAAAATAAAAAAAAAATACTTTATTTTAACCTAGGGGGTACTCCTAGACATTTTTAATCAAGTAACATTGTCTTTCTGTTTCATAATGAAATATTTTTACATGTTTTAGGTTCATTTATGTATTTATCTGTATTGCATTTCAGAAACTGTTCAAGTTCCATTATCAAAACGAGCAAGATTTGTTGGACCAGGTGGATATCATTTAAAAAAACTTCAAGCTGAAACAGGTGAGATTTTAGTTAATCTAATAAAACAGATGGGTTTTATTAAATGCTGGATATGTAGTTTTGCTATTTCATCTCTACTATGTTGTTCCAAAAATATATGTATTTGAAAAACAAAGAGAAAGACCAGGAGAGAAGGATTTCATGTCTTTCTTGTGAGTTTTTTGTGTGCCTCTTTATAAATCAGTAAATGTTTAATTCTTAACTATATTCAAGAAGGATAGTCAAGCATTCATCAAGGTTTTTTGGCAACATTTTAAAATGGATTGTTCCTGAATAATTTTTAGTGTTTCCCTTTAGTGAAGTTATGTTTGAATTTTTTATTACTAATTTTGCTTAGTTTTATTTACACTCTTTTTATTTAAAAGTATATGTAGAAATAGTTATGCCTTAATTTGTTTCTTCTGAAAACAGCATTTAGGTTTCCTAATACTTAGCAGCTTTGAGGTTATTGAAGAAGGATAAGAAGCAAAGTTGCTGTAGCTAGTTGTTGAGAATGAGAAACTGACATAATTTTGTTCCTCATTCATCTGTTCACTCTACAGGATAAGAGGAAGAGAGACAAAAAGGTGAGGAAAGGATTCTAGTATAGTTTCTAGTCATAATTAAGAGAATAAAACGAGAGCCTCAAAAATTAGCCCTGATATGATAGGACATTAGTTCTCTATTTTATCCCCAGGACCTAATATAATGCCAGATACATAGCAGGTGTGCAGTATATACTTGTTGGTGAATTGATCCCTTCCCAAACCAATGATTACACTGAATAAACCTGCCCAGCTGCCCCTCTTTGCTCTCCTATTGACTTTCAGACTAGTCTCCATGATTTTTTTTTTTTTTTTTTTTTTGATGCTGGGAACTAAACTATCTTTTTAAAAGGTGTAACTATTAATCAGTTGGATGAAGAAACATTTTCTGTATTTGCACCAACACCCAGTGCAATGCATGAAGCAAAAGAATTCATTAGTGAAATCTGCAAAGATGATGTAAGTATAGATCTTATACTAATTACTTTATCTTCTTTTTGTTTGTTTTCTTTGTGAATCTTATGGCTTTTTTTTTTTTTTTAATTCACAGCAAGAACAACAATTAGAGTTTGGAGCAGTTTATACTGCCACAATAACTGAAATCAGGTACTACCAACTAATACACTACACTGGGTTTTAAAAGATTTCAAGTCCAGGTTAACTTCACATTTGCTTTATTTACTTTGAAAATATAAAGTGTTTGGATTATATGTCAATTGCCATATAATCATTAATATTTTTAAAATTGTACTGTATTTTATTTTCTATGCCAGTTTGTAGATTTTCAAGTGATAGGTTCTTCTGAGTTTTTTTCTTTAGCCAAATTTTCTACCATTTTAATTTTTCCAGTAACAATAAATAGGCCCAAAACACAAAAATCAATATTTTCTTTTTGTTGTTGTTGGCCTGTTTAAAAAAAAAAAAAAAATGTTTTTCTTTTTTTGAGACAGGTTCTTACTAACTTTCCCAGGTTGGCCTTCAACTTGTGATGCTCCTGCCACACCCTCTGAAGGAGCTGGAATTACAGGCATGCAGTTACCATACCCAGCAGTTGGCTAACCAGCAGTTAAAGATAGTACTACTTAATGTTTAATATATACATTTTTAAAAGCCAATTTTAACTTCAAAAGCATTTTTAACTAGCTAAAATAATTTCAGAGTTCCATTTTTTTTAAAGAAATTACCAAGGTAGCAGGAATGTTTAAAACTATTTAATATGAATAAAGGCAGTGGGATAATTTGTTTAATATTGCAGATAAAAATAAGAAATAGGATGGCTTAGCTTAATAGATTAAAGCAAAGAAAGAGAGCTTTATTAATTAAATAATTTTTCTATTTTATGTAACCCCTTTCTTAAATCACTTCTAATAGGTTAATATTCTATACTATTTTAAAATATTTAATGTCATTTCAAAAAAATTTGGAAGTTACAAAAAGAGATATAGGTAAATATACTAAAAGCTTTTTTCTTTTGATGACAAGTATTAGTATATTTTCAGCTGAAAAATACCTGTTTTAGGTAATCATAACTTTTATAATAAGTTTTGTCAGTAGATACACTTATTGTTTTAACCAGGCTTATTCCCTTCTTGTAGAGACACTGGAGTAATGGTAAAACTATATCCAAATATGACTGCTGTGCTTCTTCATAACACACAACTTGATCAACGAAAGGTAAAAATACAGATTGGATTATTTTTATTGCCTGAATATAACCATGTAGAAATTACTTGGATCAGTTGGGTATTTGGTGGTGCACACCTATAATTCCAGTGGTGGGAGAGGCTGAGGCAGGATGATCACAAGTTCAAAGCCAGTCTCATCTAAATAGCGAGGCCCTTAGCAATTTAGCGAGACTCTGACTCAAAGTTTAAAAATAAAAGGGCTGGGGTTGTGGCTCGGTGATTAAGTGTCCCTGGTTCAATTCCTGGACCAAAAAAATAAATTACTTGGATTGGTGAGAATTGTACACTTTATTGATTGCTAGTTTAAGTACAGAAAACAAAAATGGCAGAGATACTGCTGACAAAAGATTTTACATTGTTTATCACAGATGTTTATGTTTCTCCTAAGCATTTTAAGGTTGAACAACATCTAGAACTAGCACATAGCAGTGACTGAAAATATCTACATGTAACTATGATTTCTCAATTTTCTACTGACCAACCAGTGATGGGAATCTAATTCTTAAAATGTTTTAAATTCATTAATTTTAATTATAATTCAGACATCTGGCAGACTAAGACTACTCAATGAAAATACAGGGGTCAGAGAATAATAAGAGTGAGTGTCCATTTTACCATATATTAAAATATAAAGCTCCAGAGAATAAAAGAAAATATTATTGGCCCAGGATTAGAGAATCTATACAAAAAGAGAGAGAGAGAGAGAGAGACCAAAAAATAAAACCAGTTATATACATAGGTCCATAATACATGCTTAAAGTTGCATTTTTACTAAATGAAGAAATAAAAATTGCTGGGTGCAACAGTACACATCTATAATCTCAGCAACTCTCAAGGTCTCAAGGAGGATCATAAGTTCAAGGCCAGCCTCAGCAACTTAGTGGGACCCTGTCTCAAATTTTAAAAAATGAGAAGGACTGGGAATGTAACTCAGTGGTTAACCCTGAGTTCAGTTAACCCTGGGTTCAATCCCCAGTACAAAAAAAAAAAAAAAGAAGAAGAAGAAAGAAATACAAATTATTCAATTTTCACTGTATATAATTGGTTATCATAGTAGGATCTTCAGTCATTTTTATACCAAAATTCCATCTAAATTAAACAGCTAAATTTTCTAAAGAGATGGTAGGAATAAGAAATAAAATTTTGGAGGAGGGAGACTCTAGAAGAAAGTAAGAATGTTTTGATATTTGTGCTGAGGAACCCTTTCTCATCGTATCAAAGGTAAAAATGTAAATAAATTGATAAGAATTTAACTGCAATTTTTTAATTTAATTGTATGGCAAAAATCACAATAATGAAAGACAAACAGCAACCTATGGGAATGTGCTTGTAACATAGGACGGGCTGAATATACACAGGTTTTATAGATCATTTAAAAATGAATATCAGTAGAAAAATGAGCAAAGAATATGGGCAGGCTTTTTGATTTTCATTTGGTGCTTTGTTTATTTTATTTTATTTTATTTTATTTTTTTTGGTGCTAGGGATTGAACCCAGGGACTCCTACATGCCAAGCATGTATTCTGACTACTGATCTATAGCCCTAACCCCAAGCTTTTTTTTCCCCCTTTCTCAAACCAATCATAGTATTCTATATCAATAATAATTCTTTAAAATTCAATAAAATCAATATATTTTTAACTTTCAAATAGTTGGAAATTTCTAGTGTGGGTAAGAGAAAAGAAGGATATTCTCTAGACCGTTATTAAGGGACAATTTTGTGACACACTTTGGGGAGTGTTTGGTAAATGTCTCTGATCCCACAAGTTCCATATATAGGACTTTATTCTCAGAAGATAATTAGAGTAGATAACTAAATGATCAGTGCAACACTAAAACTTTGGGGGTTTTCCTCAATTTTTTTTTTTTTTTTTTTTTTTTTTTTTTGGTACTAGGAATTGAACCCAGGGTAGCTTAACCACTGAGCTACATTCTCAGTCCTTTTTTAATTTTTTTACTTTAAGACAAGGTCTTGCTAAGTTGCTGAGGCTGGCTTTGAACTTGCAATCCTCCTGCCTCAGCCACCCAAGTTGCTGGGTTTACAGGCATGCCCCACCACACCTGTCTCAACTTTTTATTTCAAAAAAGTTTAAACCTGCTGCAAAGTTGAAAGAATAATACACTCAGCACTCATATACCTTTCACCTAAATCTATCAGTAATTAATATTTGTGATGTTGGGAATTTATAAGAAATTAAATGACTATCTTTAAGGGATTGATTAAATAAATTATATAGTTTGGATACTCCTCTGTAATGCTTCATTTATTGATATGAAAAGGCATTCTTAACATATTATTGAATGAAAAAAAAGGCCCATTTTTATAAAAGCAATACAGTAGACATTTGAAGGGATACTCGTTGGAATGTTAGCAGTAGTTATCTGCAGGTAGAAGGATTTTGGGTGATTTTTAATTTCTTCTCAGTACCACTATGTTACTTTAATTAATAAATTTAGGGGGTGAAGGCAGAGTACTGGGGATTACAGATTTGGGGGGCAGAGGCAGAATACTGGGGATTGAACCAAGGTCTCACATATGTAGCCAAGTGTTATATCATTCAGCTACATCTCTAGCCTTTTTATTTTTGAAACACAATCTCAATTTGCATCCTCCTGTCTCATTCTCCCACATAGCTGAATTTGTAAGTGTGCATCACCATTCCCAACTAACAGATTATATAATCAGAGAAAACAATAAAGCTTTTGTCCACTTGAGGAAAAAAAAATGTATTATAACATGGTGTTTTTGGTTTTGTTTCTTTTTTTCAGATTAAACATCCCACTGCCCTAGGATTAGAAGTTGGCCAAGAAATTCAGGTACCTGTGTTCAAACTTTTAGCCTTAAAGTTCTAAATTATACTTGAAGTTTTAATTATCATTTTCAAGAAGTAAGTTGAAAGAGTAGAATTAACATCTATGATGTATATTATTTATATGTAGTCTTGTTTTTTAACCTCAGGGTTGCTTTATATAGATTCATTAAGGATTTAGGACACAGTTTTTACCCTCAAGAAACTTACAGCTAAGCTAAAACAGCTATCTTTAGAGCTTTTAAAAAATACATGAAACTTGGTGTGGTAGTACACACCTGTAATCCCAGCAATTTAGGAGACTGAGGCAGGAGGATTACAAGATCAAAGAGACCCTCAACAACTTAATGAGACCCTGTCTCAAAATTTAAAAAAAAAAAAAAAAAAAGGACTCTGAATGGTGGATATAGCTTAGTGATAAAGTGCTCCTGGGTTCAATCCCGAGTACCAAAAAGAGAGAGCATGAGCATATTGGTTATGCAGGCTCAGTGTTTTGGGGAGAGACATAAAAATCTCATCATTTACCTTATTGGAAACCTTAACTGTGATTTTTGAGGAGTTGAGACTCTGTTTCTCCACCACTTTGAGCTTGATAAGAGCTATGTTGTTCAAGTCTACAATGCTGATAGTAAAATTGACTTTTTTTTTTTTAGTCCTTTTAGTAGATGAAAGAAGTCATTGCTAGTCTGGGTTTTTTGGCTGCACCACATTGTGTTCCAGTTATACCTAATACCTATGACCTGAGTAACTAAGGCCACTAGTTTATTCCTGATCCATAATCCCTTTGTTCATGGAGCCTCTAAGGAAAGAAGGAGAACTACAACATATCTCTATTTAAAGTTTTTGTTTTTTTTTTTTACATCAGGATGGACTTTAAAATTTCTACATTCCCCCCTAACTTCCATTTTCCACAATGAAGCCAAGTAAACTCCAGTGTGATAGTTTCCTGAGCAGTAATGAAAATCTGAGTATGACCTAGTATAGTTTGTAGCACAAATAGGTACAGAAAGCCTTGTCAAGAATCACTGTGGCTTTGACTAGTCTTCTAGGATGGAGACTCAGAGACACTAAAAAGGGACAGATGATTTAACAGAAGGTTATAATCAGACAACTAAATGCCTTCTTTCCTTTTTTATAATAATTACCTAACCAAGTTGTATTTATTGAGCATATACCTCTTCATAACACTGAGCTATGCTTTCAGTGAATAAGTAAAAACATTAATAATTGCCTTATTTAGATCATATGTGTTTAATTTTGAAGGTCAATCAATGTGCTATAAATTTTTAAAAAGTAAATTTTTTTAACACAGGTGAAATACTTCGGTCGTGATCCAGCTGATGGAAGAATGAGGCTTTCTCGTAAAGTGCTTCAGTCTCCAGCTACAAATGTTGTCAAAACTCTAAATGACAGAAGCAGTATTGTAATGGGAGAACCTATTTCACAAACATCATCTAATTCTTCCCAGTGATTTTTTTTTTTTAAAGAATTCTAGGGTGATATTATATAGAGCAAAATTTTAGTATTCTAATGTGTAGACTTATATATAGTATAAATATATTCTAATCATTTGTATTAAAATGCTCACATGTGCCATTTTTTTATTACAAGAATAACATGTTTTTATTTATAATATAAACCAATAAATATTTATTACTAAAAGTAAACCATGCAGGGTGCAGTGGCACATGCCTATAATCCCAGTGACCTGGGAGGCTTAGGCAGGAGGACCATAAGTTTGAGGCCAGACTAGGAATTTAGCAATACCCTGTCTCAAAAAGAGCTGGTGTAGATCAGTGGTATATATTGCTGGATTCAATTAATTAATTAATGGCAAACCATTTATATACATTTTAGGGAAGATTACCCTTTTGTTCCTATTATTATGAAATACCTGAAAAGCTTAGAAATAATAGATCACTATGCTATCATTATGGATCTCTGCCTATATATGTTATTATTCTTCTTTATATATAGTAAAGTTTTCCCTTAGTCATATTATGGCTTACCTTTTTGCCTAACAGCTTTTCTTGCCTACAACTATTTCACAAACTGGAACTTTCTATTTTGTTGGAAATAAGCAGGACCTTTTTTTTCCAAGTAATTACTAGATATATGAAGGAGTTTAGGGATGGGGATGTAGCTCAGTGGTTCAATCCCCAGTACCAAAAAAAAAAAGAAAAAAGAAAGAAATGTGAAAACATATAACAAGAAGTGGAAAGGAGCTAAATTTGACCCATTTTTAATGATATGATATTTTTCAAATTTGTCCCAAAAATATAAACATAGTGGAGTAATCTTAGAAATGGGACTTTCAGTAGAATGAGGGAATAAATTTTTCAAATTTAACCAAACAGAATACTTGTCAAATAGAACTAGATCATTTATTAGTGTGTATTTTGCCAACATGGATATTCTTGACATAAAAGCTGGTAGAATCATGATTTTCAGTTAATAAATAGTAATTTAAAATAATCAGATATGGCGGTTATTGATGTAATTATTGTTCATTCCCATCACTTAAAGCATTATAATTTCAGAAAAAAAGTAAATGGTACATAGGAGTCATTTAGAATGTATCTTTTATAATATTATAAAAAATAAATTTATAACTCAAGGTTAACTAGTTCATAAAATTTAGCTAGCCAAAGCAAAGATTTATAAGATATGTGTATTTAAGTCAATAAACACTGATTATATATCCACTATGTTTAAAATAACATGTTAAGTAATTTTGATATTCTTTCTGAAATAGCAAAGATTAATTGAGAAAGATTAAAATTTGCCTTCTATATTTGATCGGCTGTTTTTGGTAATAGTGACAAGAATATTTTTACTCTCATTTTGCTTTTTAAGATAATCTTTAATGGTAGAAATTCAGAATTATAATTTCTATTTTTCTTAAGTGTTCTGTTTTCTTTTTTAGTGGAGCACTTAACTGCTAAAATTTAGAAAAATGAAACCAGTTCTTACTTTCCAATGAAGTTTTCTCAAATTGAGTGCCCATCCTTATGCCGGCCTCTATGAATTTTGTTGATATGCACTCCATAAATTACTGTTTTTTTTACAATTTTTGTGCAACCATTTTTTCTTTTCTTCCAGAATATGTTAAATTTCTAAATCTAAGAAATATGAATATCAGCCTATTTCCTAGTTCAGTTCAGCCAAGCATAGCATTCATTTATTCAACACTTATGTGCCAGGCACTATATTTTGTGCAGTGGGTGTGTCAGTTAGCAAAGCAGCTAAAGTTCCAGTGCTAACATTCTAGTGGCTGGAAACTGACAGAAAATAAATACACAATATGTGAAGTAGTGATAGAGGCCTTAAAGAAAACAATTGTGTAAGTGGGTAGAGTAATAAGAAGTTACTATTTTAGATAAAATGATCCTGAACAGTTTCTCTGAGTAGATAACATTGGAACAGAGATCCAAATAAAGTAAAGGAGAGACATATGCAGCTTTTTGGGAAAGAATTTCAGATAGAGGCTTTAGCAACTTCATTTTCAGTTGGTATTGTAAGTTTAAAAGATAGAACAGCCAGACACAGTGGTGCACACCTATAATCCTAAGGCCTTGGGAGGACTGAGGCAGGAAGATCACAAGTTTGAGGCCAGCCTCAGCAATTTGACAAGAACTTCAGCAACTTAGCAAGACCCTGTCTCAAAAAAAAAAAAAAAGAGCTGGAGTTGTGCCTCAGTAGTAAAGAGCCCCTGGCTTTACCCCTCAGTACTGAAAACAACAACAATGATAACTTTTAAAAATAAAAGAATAGCCTTTTCAAGCTGTAGCTCAGTGTAGAGAGCTTGCCTATCATGTATGAAGCACTGGGTTCGATCATAAGCACCACAAAAAAATAAATAAGTAAAATAAAGATATTGTGTCCATCTACAACCAGCCTTTTCATGTCTTCCTCACCCTACTCCCAGTACTAGAGATTGAACTCAGGGGCAGTCTACCCACTGAGCGATAATATCCCAATCCCTTTTTATCTTTTTATTTTTTATTTTGAGACAGGGTCTCACTAAGTTTCCCAGACTGGCCTTGAACTTGGAATCCTCCTGCCTCAGCCTCCCCAGAAGAGATACTATTGGTGTACACCACTACACTCAACTGCTTTTTATGCCTTAATCTTAAGAAATAAGAGGACATAGCCAGCTCAATGTAATATCTTCAAAGTGTTAATCATTTAAGCTTGGTTATTTCTAAGGAAGAGGTAGAACACTGGAACCATATGAAAAGTTTAGTAGGCTTTTATAAAATTCCAGGCTTAAGAGAAAGTGGGGCTAGGATGACAGCAGAAATGGAAAAGAATATATTTTGAAGACTTGCTGGATATCAACGATTAGAAGACAACCCAAGCTAAGCTAAAGCAAGGGTCGGGGGGAATTTATTGCAGGACTATAAGTTTATTTCAAAGTAGCCAAGTCACACAAGTCACACATCCTAGAACCAGGATTTACAAGTCTTTTTTACAAAAGTGTTCAGAAAAAGGTTAAGGAAATACCAAGATACTTTCATAACTTGAGCAATTGTAAAGAGAGAATGAAGAAACTTAGATTAATCCAGATAGATAGGAGTGTGGGTCATTGGGTGTTACTGTGCCTGCCTGTAATCCCAGCAACTAGGGAGGCTGAGGCAGAAAGATCACCAATTAAAGGCCAGCCTCAGCAGTTTAGCAAGACCCTAAACAATTTAGTGAGACCCTGTCTCAAAATTTAAAAACGGAGCCAGATGTGGTGGTGCACACCTTTAATGAGTTGGATCATGAGTTAAAAGCCTTAGCATTTAGCGAGGTTCTTTTTTTTTTTTTTTAAGTCGTTGGCAAATCTTTATTTTATTTGTTTATATGCGGTGCTGAGAATCGAACCCAGGGCCTCACACATGCCAGGCAAGCGCTCCACCACTGAGCCACAACCCCAGCCCCAATATTTATTTTTCAGTTTTCGGCGGATACAACATCTTTGTATGTGGTGCTGAGGATCGAACCCGGACCGCATGCATGCCAGGCGAGTGCACTACTGCTTGAGCCACATCCCCAGCCCCCTTATCGAGGTTCTAAGCAACTTAGTAAGACCCTATCTCTAAATAAAATATATAAAAAAGAGCTAGGGATGCGACTCAGTGGTAAAGAACCCCTCTGTCCAATCCACGGTAGCATACACACAAAATAATAAATATTAAGAGAAAACCCATATGATTACCCAGATGCAAAAGAGATAATTTATAAAATTCAATGTACAGTTTTGGGTGTAGTGACACACCTTTAATTCTAGCAATTCCATAGGCTGAGGCAAGAAGATCACAAGTTCAAGACCACCTCAGCAACTTAGCAAGACCCTAGCAAAAGTAAAAATAAATAAAAAGGGCTAGGGATGTGGCTCAGTGGCTAAACACTCCTAAATTCAATCCCTGGTACAACAATAAATAAATATGATATACAGTTCCTGGAGAGTTAGAATATTAGGAAATATCCTTATATCAGTAAGTGGAATCTATCAGGAATTAGAAACAGGTATTTAACAATAGAGGCATGACCATCACCGTTAAAGTCAGGAACAAAACAAGAATCGCCACTGTAACTCAATAGTCTGGAGGTACTAATCAACATGATGAGATTAAAAGGAGGTGGGGAGAAACAACTAGCAGATAATCATCTAAAAAGCAATTTTTAAGTTGTTTCAAAGCAATTAAGACTGGGCTAGGAGTGTAGTTCTTTTCTCAGGAAAAGAACTCTTGCCTAGCATGTACGGCTCTGGGTTCATTCCCCAGTACTGTAAAAAAATTAGTACTAATAAGTGAACAGCAACTGCATGGACATGCCAAAATAAATAGCTTTCTTTCCCAGAAGTCAAAAGTTTCTGTGGTGTGAGCTCATTTTCATTGCTTTCAGTTATAAGCCTTTATTTTCCTAGGCAGTGAGTTTGCCCCAAACCCTGGAGTTCATTTTTTTAAACAATATTGTATTTTTTATATGTTCGTTTATTTATTTGTATGTCATGCTGAGGATCAAACACATTGCCTCACACATGCTAGGCAAGCACTGTACCACTGAGCTATAACCTCATATCCTTGGGGTTCTTGCTAAGGTTTAATCTCCCCCAAAAAAAGTGCCTATTTAGGCAGTCTTAATTCCAGCCCCCTTAATCCCATCTCAAGTGTAATTTTCTGGCTCCTGATAGTACATATTAGCTTTTCAGTTCCTTCAATATGTAGTCCTTCCTCCTTTATCAGACCCAGAAGTCCCCACATAGATTATACTGAGATTTAAACCTGGTTTCTATGGCTTTACAGCCAGAAGAGAAATGAGATCAGTTGTGAAAGAGGTTTTACTGAAGGGAGTTAGTGCTTTCTCTTACTAGAAGTTATGAAGTGCTTCTGCAAGCTCTGAGGGTCCAGAGGTGTCTTTAGAGCCAATATCCTAAGCCATCCAAGTTTCAGAGATTCAGGTTTTCCCAACCAGGATCTATAAAGCTCTATGACTATCCAATCCCATGTCTACTCTTGCACTGCAGCAAAAAGAGCTTCTTTGTTAAGCTCCAGAGAGGTCCCCAGGCTTCCAAAGTTAGCCTCTAACTGAAGTGCCCTCAGTTTCTCCTTAACAGTTTGCAAAGTATTACTTGCATTAGTAATAAACATTGTTTTTCCCATATCTTTCAAATGCCTGAATTGTCACATAGACAAATAAGTTCTCTCTTTTGATGTTTTCCTATAATCACTACTGGTAAAGTCTTTATCACCAGGGTGGTTCTGAGTAAAGCCATTCCACTACTCTCCAAATCTCATCTTACTGGTTTTTTGTTTTGTTTTGTTTTGTTTTGTTTGCACCACTCAGTGTACCACCTATGTCAGCTCTGGTCCTCAGAGAAGCAGATACCAGAAAGGGAGTATGGTTGGTCTTCTGTATTCAGGGGTTCTGCACCTACAAATATAAACAACCTTGGATGGAAAAAGTTGTATTTATTTATTTGTTTGTTTTTCTATTTATTATACTAGGGATTAATCTAGGGGCCTCTTTCCCTGCATTTCCCCAGGGAGAAGAAGTCCATGGAATCAAGGGGACATATCTACCTAAAACTCACTCTCCACTTTGTAGCCTATTTCCAGGGTCTGCTAAATCCTCTTCCCAAGATACGTCCTCCTAAGACTATACTCAGGAGTGTAGAAAGGTCTTGGATTTAAGGCTGAGGTGTCCTCTAATAGTGGGCTCAAAAGTTGTCTCTAAATCTTTCACCCAAGACAATTATTTTGGGGTTTAAAATACATTTTGTGCACATCAATCACAGCAATTATTGAGCATTTATTGTTATGTATAACAAAGTTTATATTCTGAAGTTCTTTATAAAGAAAAGAAATCCGGATTTTTGTGTTTGTTCTGGGGATTGAAATCAGGGGCTCTTTACAGCTAAGCTACATCCCCAGTCCACTCCTTTTTTTTACTTTTTTGAGACAGAGACCTACTAAGTTCGCTTAATTGCTAAAGTTGGCCTGGAACGTGGATCCTCCTATTTTAATCTTCCTTAGTCACTGGGATAATTGGCATGTGCCACAACGTCCAGCTGAATCCAGATTTTCAAATTAGAATTTAATTTTTTCCAGGCGTCTTTTCTGTTTAAGGCACTGTCTCACTTTTCAGTGTACTCACACATAAGTAATAAGTAATCTGGTCAAAACATGAGCACGTTTTGACAAGACCATTGATAAATGATGACTAGAACTCCCAAAATGCACTACAGGGTCAAGGTCTGCACCTCGGTTTTCATCATTCGGGATAAAGGGTTCTAAAGACCGTGTTAGATAACAAATAAAGGGACTTAAATAAGCGACATGTACTAAGACCCAGTGAGTCACCTGTATCCACTACACAATGTATGACAATATGAATGCCAAGAGAATTCCTTCTTCGCTTATTCAGTGCGCAAGACAGAAAACTCAGGAAATGCCCGCAGGAGTATTCTCTGATGGGTTAAGAAGGTAGCTCCCCGCCACTCCCCTTATCTACCGATTTATTTTTCGAGGTAACATAACCTACTGTATTTTCATGAAGCGGAAACGTTGCTTTTCAAATGGCCAACTACTACGAGACTAATGGTAAAAGGCATTGGCGGGAAATAGGAAACTGTCAACACTTGTGTAGGACATAAAAATCTCCTAAAGAACTGGTATCCATATAACATTTCCTGGACCGAGGCTCAACTGTAATAAATTATTATGAGTTTTAGTTAGGCTGAAAGCGCTCCACGTTCCTTCGTCTTCACAGGAAAAAAAGTTTAAATTTTGTTTCTGGCTGACGACGAATTTCCACTAAGGATTGCAAGCACGTCTCTTTCCTTTTTGCTTCGGGTTAGTCCTGTTCAAGGACATGTACTTCTCAGGCTGCCTTCACTTTTCCTCAAAACTGGATCTGTGAGTTCGCGTGCCAGTACCAGCCCTACCAATCCCGAGCCACACCTGGCTATCACGCGCCGCACAAACAAATCTCAGCGCCGGAGGAGTCGGGGAGTTCGCGGGAACCTCCCGTCCAACCGAGATCTCGCGCAAGAGGAGAGGCCGGAAGTGGAGGAAGGCCTACATAGCCCCTCCCACCCCAGGCACACCCCTCCTCGCGATAGCGCTGAGCGTTCGGGCCCGGGAAGCGTGTGCGGAGGAGTCCTTGCCTTGCACTCGTCGGCCGCCGTAGCCCCTGCTAGGACAGCCCGTGCGAGCCTGCTGTAGGAGGAAGAGAAAGGCAGAGAGAATCGGGTTACAAGATGGCGGATCTGTAGTAGTTACCGCGGCGGCGGCGGCGGCGGGAGAGCGAGCGAGCTCTGGGGGGCAAAGGGACGGGAGGGTGGAGGTGTGCGGGGCTGAAGTAAGAGATAACGGGGACTCCGAGTGGAGGGGTCTCAGTGGCTCTTGTCAACCCTTTTCGCGGCTGAACCTCTGGAGCCATGGTGAACTGGGGCCTCTCCAGAGCCGCCGCCGCCGCCGCCGCTGCCATCACCACCACCGCCGCCGCCGCCGCCGCCGCCGCCGCCACTACTGTCTCTCAAGAGTGAGGGTCGCGGAAGAGGTGAGCGAGGAGGCGGCGGGCGGAGCAGTGGGGACGGCAGCCACCATGTCGGATACACGGCGACGAGTGAAGGTTTATACCCTGAACGAAGACCGGCAATGGGACGACCGAGGCACCGGGCACGTCTCCTCCACTTATGTGGAGGAACTCAAGGGGATGTCGCTGCTGGTTCGGGCAGAGTCCGACGGTAAGGTTATTGGGACCATAAAATAAGTCTCTTCCGTTGGGGTGCAGCCCGAGGTTTAGGCCCTAAGCCCGGTTACTCCTATTATCATCTCTTGGGACAGCGATTGGTGTCGAGCCTGCTCACATGGTAAAAACAAACTACTTTGCCTGGATTTACCCTCGGTCAGACGCAGATTCTCCGTTCCCCCGCCTCCCATCCCTATTAAGGATTTGTTTGACCCCTTCCTCTCCAGTTCCTCCTTTGAAGCGGTTTTAGAGAGAGGGTGGGAGGAAGTACTGAAAAGCGATAGTGATCTATCTGCCTACCCTGGGGAGCTGACACCTCCATCAGTTATATTCTTATCCATTATGTGTCTTGTACAAAAGATTTAGCGAAACTTTTATGAGTACCTTTTAATTTTTCTTTTTATTTTTTTAACACTAAATTTAAGCAACCGGTTTCGTTGCTACAGTCGACAGGTGCGGGGGAAAATCAGAAGGCTCCTTTTCCTGGAGTTATTGCAGATTCGTTGCCACGATACATGTGCATGCACAAACACATACATCTTTAGTCTGGGATTCCTCCGGGCTGCTTTTGTAGAGGGTGCTATGAAAAAGTGGATACATCACAATCTCAGCAAGGACACCAAAGCAGATTGTAAACTCCTTGATTTCGTTGATTGATGATACCAGTCATGTGAAGTATTTTTAAATTATAAAATATATAGCTAAACAGTCAAGGGCATTTATTTCTGTATTACAAGGCATTCTTTTGTTCTTAGGATTAGGAAAAGGATAAATGCAACACTAATTTGTATACTGAATACTTACAGATCTTGGTCGTGGTCCCTCATAATTTGTCTTGTTAAACTGGAAATACGGTAAAAGCAACTTTTTATTAAAAGTTTGATTTCAAATGGTCATTTTGACCTTAAAATTTTCATTTCATTGAAACTTAAATAATCATCCCATCTCCTCATCTTCTTGGTCTGGGTGTTAGTTTTAGATGGATTTTTTTTTTCCTTTAGGAGTAGGTGGGGATACAATGAAATAGTGTAAATTAAATAACGAAGCATATATTTGGAGAGAAATTACTTAAGGTGTTCAGCAGAGTGGAAAGACATGATCACTTTGGGATTTTTGTGTTTTATGTAGTACTAGGGATTAAACACGGGGCCTTGCTCATATTAGGCAAGTGCTGTACCACTTGCCTGCAACCTCTGCCCTGAAAAAATTTTTTTGTTGTTGTTAATTTTTTTTTTATTTGTTTAGTTGGTTTCTTTGGTGGGGGGGGTTGTACTCAGGGGCACTAAACCACTGAGCCACATCCCCAGCCCTATTTTGTATTTTATTTAGAGACAGGGTTTCAATGAGTTGCTTAGCACCTTGCTTTTGTTGAGGCTGGCTTGAGATCCTCCAGTCTCAGCCTCCCTAGCCGCTGGAATTACATACAGGCCTGCACCACAGTGTCCTGCTTGTTGTTATTAATTTTTTATTTTTTTAATTTTTTTATATTTTTTATTTTTTTTTTAAAGAGAGAGTGAGAGAGAAAGAGAGAATTTTAATATTTATTTATTTTTTTCTTAGTTCTCGGCGGACACAACATCTTCGTTTGTTTGTGGTGCTGAGGATCGAACCTGGGCCACATGCACGCTAGGCAAGCGCACTACCGCTTGAGCCACATCCCCAGCCCTGTTATTAATGTTTTAAAGTGTTAGTTTTTTATTCACAGTTTTATAATTTGAGACTTATTTTTTATCTTTCAGGATCACTACTCTTAGAATCAAAGATAAATCCAAACACTGCATATCAGAAACAACAGGCAAGTAGTTGTTTTTTTAATTTGAAAGACTTCATCTGTCACCAAGGAAATATTAATCTGACAAAGATGGGAATGCTTTCCTGACAAGGAAAAAATGTTCCGTAAACAAAGAGACCATGTGTGATTCCCTTCCATGTTGACAGGTTCATACTGAAAATTGGAGGTTTTTGTACTGTCAATAATTTAATTATTAAATTGAGCCACTGTTTAGTTTATATTAGTATACAATGTATTCATTAGACTTAACTGCAGTAAGCTGGATCTCTCTTATACCTGGTACACTAAACCTTTTATTCAGAATCACCTTTGATTGAAGGAAATAGCATAAAAGAAAATTTGAAGGGAAGTCTGTTTCTAGTGGGAATTAAATCTTTTAACTCAGGTAACTAAGTTTTTGAAGGAGAAGCATGTAAGTACTGATCTCTGATTGTTGTATATTTTTAATAATCAGTGGGTACTGTATGGACATGTACATTGCCAGTTTTATAGATTTCCCATGTACATTTATTGTCTTATTTTGGGAAAGAAAACTTGTGCTGTGTTTTAAGGTGCCTAATTATTTAATCTGAAAATGGTAGCAGTGATTAAAGTTTTTTGTGTGAATGTGTTTAATTTTTATTATGAGAAATGTATCATAATTGGAAAGTAAAGAGAATATTATAATGGATATCTGTAACACCACTAGATTTAATAATGTTAACATTATGCCATATTTGCCAAGCATGATGGGACATACTCTGTAATCCCAGCAACTTAGAAGGCTGAGGCCAGGAAAGTTGCCAGCCTCATCAATTTAATGAGGCCCTATGTGATGTAGAGAATTTAAAAAAGGGGGGGTGGGGGCTGAGATTGTATCTTAGTGGAAAAGTGCCCCTGGGTTCAATTCCCAGTTTAAAAAAGATAGGCCATATCTGTTTGAAATATTTTTATAATGTTCAACATTATGGGTAAAGTTAAAGCCCAGTTTGTGTCCATCCCATTCTATCCATTCTCTACTTCCCTGTAGATAACCCTATTCTAAAGTTGATGTATATTCTTTTTTGTAGATGATTTTATACCTTTTCTGTATATATACATATCCAAAGATAGTATGTAGTCTTCTATGTTTTTTTTTAACTTTACACAATTGTCATATATTCTTACATGTACTCTGCAACTTGCATTTTTTTTCCACTCATTTATTTTGAAGATTTCTATGTGTTAATAATGTAGATATATTTGGGTTTTTTTTTTAAGACACTATTGTGTTCTTTTGTTTGTTTGTTTTTTGTTTAGTTGTTGGTAGACCTTTATTTTATTTATTTATATGTGGTGCTGAGAATCAAACCTAATGCCTCATACATGGCCAGGCAAACACTCTACCACTGAGCCACAACCCCAGCCCACACTATTGAATTCTAATATGTGATATACACCCACCAAACATTTAGATTATTTTCATTTTGCATGTATAGTATATAAAATTATTATGGCAGAGGTTTTTTTTTTTTTTTTTAAGGAAAAGAGAAATTATTTTAGAATTACATTTACAGCATCAAGTACTTTCTTCAAGATATCTGAAAATGTGGATTCCCAGAAACAAATACTTAACAGTGAAGGGACTAAAATTATGTCTGTTGCACAACTAATGAAAAGTTTTACTGTTAAAAACTTTCATATATAATTAGTTCTTCAAAATATTTTAAAATTCTTAGTATTCAATTAATAGCTTTTTCCTCTACTTAGAAAATGTCATATATCTTTTTTTGGTGACAAATCAAATTAAATATTTGTCATAAATACATGAACATGTTTACCATATCTTGAGCATTTTTTTTCCACAGATCTTCACACATGTTACCACTGAGCTGTATATCTCAAACCCTTTTCCCCTCCCCACAATTTTTTGGTACTGTGGATTGAACTTTGAGGTGCTAAACCACTGAGCCACATCCTTAGCCCTTTTTATTTTTTATTTTGAGACAGGGTCTCACTAGGTTGCTGAGGCTGGCCTCAAACTTGCGATCTTCCTGCCTCAGCCTCCTGCGTTGCTAGGGTTACAGGAGCACACCACCTCTCAATGCTAGTTTTTATTTTGTTTTGCTTTGTTTGCTTTGTAGTTTGCTTTTACTATATAACATTAAAATTCATCAGGGAATTCTTTGGTATGGAAAAACTTTGTATAGGAATGAAAAACCTGCAAGTGGAGTAACCTGGTTTTTTATTTTCTTTATTTTTACTTAAATCAAATGCACTTTACTAAAAGAATTAAGTGTTAAATTTAGTTTCATTGTAGTAGATGTGGTTTCTCGTATTTTCACCAAAATCTTAAATTTGGTTTGCATTTTTTACTAGTATACAAATTGAGATTTCCAAATACATTAGTATTTTTTATTCATGAGAATTAATTTTTAAATGTCATCCTTTGAGTTTTTCAGTAATTTAATCTAGAAAAGTATTTCCAAAATTTACATAAAGTAGATTATTCATTAGGGAGTTCTAATTAAAAACTTAGTGAATGGAGTATTTGTAGGAGATTTGCTACATTTAAACATATTAAATAAATTCAGGTTGTTGAATGTCAAATACTGAATATCATTCTCATTGCTTTCTTCCTTACTGTGTGTAATACTGAAGAAGTTAATGAGAAGGGAATGTACTTTGTTACTACACTTTGTTATGTTTTTAAACACATTGGGGAAAGAATGATTATATAATACAGCGTGAAAAAAAAAGTGCCTGATGTGTGTCAAAATTTTTAAGTTATTTGAAATCAGTTCCACTGATCTTGTCAAAATGGAAAGCAGAGTCATAAGAATGTAAGTTTACTTATTATATTTAACATAGTTGTGTGTTAGTCAGGGTTAGGAAGGGCGTAGAAGGAAATCCTCACCTCAGTTTTATTGGCAAATGTCACAAATGAAACAATTGCAGAATGATGATAATATTGCTAGTAAAATATTTTAACCCATCCCTCAAAAAGATTTCATGGAGAGGCAGCTAATGTACAGAAAGGTTAAGAGTCTTGACTAGGGTTGTATAACAGGTATGTGCCAACATAAAATGTTATAAACAGTAAACTTATATTTTATAGCTTTGGGCAGTAGAAAATTAGAGATGGGATGGATTGATATAAGCTAGAATCAGAAAAATTTCAGTCTTAATGGTGGTTATTGCTGAAGGAACTGTGATGGAAGGAATTAGAGCACCTGCTATAAAAGGCATAAGTTTTTTGAGAGCTTAGTTTGCTTTGAGGGGCGGGGGGCAACTATTGGGCTGGGGTTTGTTGTTGCTGCTGCTGTGATTTGGAAATTGACCCCAGGAGTGCTGTATAACTGACCTACATCCCCAACCTCCCCTCTCCCCCGCACAGAAGGTCTCCCTAAGTTGCCCAAACAGGCCTTGAACTTGACTCATTTTCACATACTGAATAGCTGGTGTTACAGATGTATTGTGCCATACCTAGCCACTATAGGTTCTTCTAAGAGCATAAGATAATGAAAATAATACTGTGTTTAAGGAAAACAGTGTGATAATGTTGAGAATAATAAAATGGGTAGGCAGAGCAGAAGAGGTTTTGGTAGCAAGCAGTAATTCAAATACATGAAAGTATGATTTATGAGCTTGAAAAAAAGGGGATAGAGATCCAGTATATTTTCCTTAAAGAGCTAGAAGATTTGGTGAATTTTTTAATATGAACAAGATAGAATTTGATTCTATCTTGTGTTTGAGTCTTTGGGACCAGAAAAATTGGAAGAAAATGGGAAGTTGAGCAGGCTTACATTAATTATTCATTTTGAGGCTTGTTTGTTTGGGGGGGGGGGAACTATTTTGACTATGTAATACATGGTTAAAATTAAAAATAAAGATTTTTTTCTGGAGGGAGGAAGGTACTGGGGATTGAACCGAGGGGTGCTTTACCACTAAGCTATATCCCCACTCCTTTTTTACTTTTTGAGACAGGGTCTTATTAATTTGTATAGGTCCTTGCTAAATTGCTGAGGCTGCCCACCAACTTGTTATTCTCCTGACTAAGCCTCTTCAGTTGTTGAGGCTTCAAAATGTATATAACAAAACCTCCTCTATCCATATAATTTCTTTGTTAAAGGCCACCCACATGCTGGGTACACACCTATAATCGCAGTGGCTAACAAGTTTGAGGTCAGCCTGGACAATTTAGGGAGACTTTGTCTCAAAAAAAAGCAAGCCACCAGTATTACCACTTGAGTTTGTGTGTGTGTTGTATATATATATACGCACATATCTCTTTTCCTTGAAGTATGAACATGTAAACAGAAATGCACACAATCATACATAGATTCTCCCTTAAATAAAAGCATACAATATACTGTCCTGTGTCTTGCTATTTTTCATTAAACTTTGAAGTGGTAATAAAAAAAATAATAAAGGGAAATTTTATAAATGACATCTGGTACTAGTGGTAGGGTAGCTTAGGAAAAGAGGTTCTAATTTAAAAATCATCAATTTTTAGCTGCAAGAGGGCACCTCCTTTGAGGGAGTAAATATAAACTAAAAACAGAATTTAAAACTAAGCCTTGTTGAACTATCTACATTTACTCATTGATCCAATAATACTTGGTTGAGTTTTGCTTGTGGTCACTCTCTAGTTTGTTTTGTTTTTTTCACTTGTTTCGTTTTTTTTTTTTTTGAAACAGGGACTAAGTTGCCCAGAAGGGTATCAAACTATGATCCTCCTGCCTCAGCTTTCTGAGTGTCTGGGGTTTACAGATGTGCACCACTGTACCTAGCTCTAGTTTGGATTTTTTTATATTAAATTTGAAAGCTTTTGAAGAATTTAAGTAGGGGAGTGACATAATTGAAAATCTTAATATCAAGTCTGTGGAATTGGAAAGAAGCAATAAATGAGAGACTAGTTGAGAGATCATTGCATAGTCCAAGTAAAAAATAATGTGTGACTGAATATGGTGGTGGTGAAGGTATTTAAAGGCAGAAAGATTTGAGATATATTTTGAGGATGGAATTGACAGGGCATGCTGATGGATTAGACCTTTGTAAGCAGGAAGAATGAATACACAATAAAGTGGAAGGATACATAGTTGGAAAGATTAGAGAATGAGGACAATTTTTTTCTCTGAACCTTATCTTTTAAAGCTACCTATCTTATGGTAGTTACAAGTTAACATATGAAAAATGGTTTAGCACAGGGCCTAGACATAATAAATTCAGTAAAAGAACTGTGTTCATGATAATTACATTCTTGATGTAGGCATGATTTTCCTCTCAGGAAAGATCAAAGAGTTTAAATTATTTGCCAAAAGCCACAGAAATAGTCAACAGTGAAGCTGAGAATAGTACTCAGGTCCTAATCCAGATTTACTTTTTTTTTTTTTTTTTGGTACCAGGGATGATTGAACCCAGAGGTGTTTAACCACTGAACCACATCCCCAGCGCTTTTTTTATTTTGAGACAGAGTCTCGCAGCGTTGTTTAGAACTCACTAAATTGCTGAGGCTGCTTTGAACTTATGATCCTCCTGCCTCAGCCTTCTGAGTCACTGGGATTACAGGTGTGCAACACCACTGCCCAGCTGTACTTTCTTTCAGAAGGTGGTTAGAGCCTGAATATAAAGTGCCTAAGATACCTCTAAGAAGGGCTGTGAATTCCATTTTGTAGTACTAGTGATGTTGAAATGAAATATACAATATGAAGGAATTAAGAAAAAAATCTCCTGCCAGGCTCAGTGGCACAGGTCTGTAATACCAGCAGCTCAGGAGGCTAGGGCAAGAGGATCTCAAGTTCAAAGCCAGCCTCAGCAACTTGGAAGGCCCTAAGCAACTCAGGGAGACCCTATCTCTAATTAAGATATTAAAAAAGGCCTGGGGATGTAGCTCAGCGATTAAGCGCCTCTGGGTTCAATCTCTGACTTCAAGAAGAAGAAACTTTCTTTTCCCATATTTTATCAAAAGAAAATAACTGAGTTTTATTAATGTTTATTAAGCAGGTGATCATGTCAAAAATATGATATTCCAAGAGAAAACTAGCTCTTTGATGAAAAATGTGTTGTACCTACTTTGTTCAGTAGGTACAAATTATTGTAGTCCAACTATTCTAACCCCAACAAAATGGAAAAAAGACTGAAACAGTACATACAAATGAAGACAATAATGGTCCAGACTGATATTTACACTTTTAGTGTTAGCTGTGAGCTGTGTGACAAAATAGAGGTGATGATAATGATCTGATAACTCGTGACAAGAGCTTTGCCACTCCTAAAAAGTTTAAAGGATATTAGATTTATGGTATTGGGAATCTGACCCAGTGTACTTTACCACTAAGCTATATTCCCAGCCCTTTTTTAAAAATTTTTTATTAGTTTTAGTTAGGCATGACAGTAGAATGTATTTTGACATATCATATATACATGGAGTATAACTTACCATTTTTGTGGTTATACATGATGTGGAGTTACACTGATTGTATATTCATATATAAGCATAGGAACATTATGTCCAATTCATTCTACTGTCTTTCCCATTCCCATCCCTCTCTCTTCCCCCCACTCTGGCAGGTCCAATCCAGTGTGCCCCCACCCCTGTTGAGAGCCACAGCCAAGTCGGAATGGCCCCTGGCATTTTGCCAGAAATAGGTGATGCCAGTGAGCCATTTAGAAGTTAAGTTGTGTGTAATTGCTGTGACTGGATGATGCTGGATTGAAACAGGCTGTGTATTCAGTTGTATATTAGAACCCTGCTGTCCGGCAATAGGGTGGCTCTGATGCCTCACGCACCTGCTACTTTTGAGTTCCTGTTGAGTTCTGGTTGAGCTCTAGCAGGGATTCCTAGAGAGTTCTTGTTGGTTGGTGAAGGTCCAATAGAGGGAGTTCCGGTTGGTGTGTGGTGTTCCTGGAAGCGCGCATGGAGTGCGGTGAGAGTTGGGGCAATAAAGTAGTTCCTGTTTGAACCTACAAGTGCCTGGTGGAGGCTCGGTTATTTTTTGTGCCCAGCCAGACTGCGGCACGCCCCCTCCCCCATTTTAAGTCATCCTCTACTTATCAGAGAGAAAGAACATTCAGACTTTGGTTTTGTGGGATTTACTTATTTCACTTAGCATGATAGTCTCTTGTTCCATCCACTTTCCAGCAAATGCCATAATTTCTTTTTTTCTTTCTTTTTTTTTAATGGCTGAGAGAAAGTCCATTGTGTATATGTACCACATTTTCTTTATCCATTCATCTGTTGAGGGCACCTAGGTTGGTTCTATAGTTTAACTATTGTGAGTTGAGCTGCTATAAATGTTGATGTGGCAGAGTCACTGTAGTATGCTGATTTTAAGTCCTTTGGTTATATGGGGGGAATGGGATAATTGGGTCAAATGGTGTTCCATTCTAAGTTTTCTGAGGAATCTCCACACTGTTTTCCAGGTGGTTGCACCAATTTGCAGTCCCACCAGCAATGTATAAGTGTACCTTTCCCCAGACCTTTTTATTTTTTGAGACAGGGTCTTGCTAAGTTGCTAAGGCTGGCCTCATACTTGTAATTCTATGTTCAGCTTCCTGAATTTCTGGGATTAGAGGCATGTACCACTGCACCCAGCATAAAGGATTGTTTTTAAATATAAATATATATCCGCTGTCATTTTATGAATATATTATACCCTAAGTACATATTGGGTCTTAAATGTGGTCTGTTAATGTGGAGTCAGTGTAACTGAAACATTTAAAAATTTTGCTTATTTTATCTTTAAGCCTTTTATTTCCATTTTATGTATTTTAGTTATTTTAAGTATTCCCCTTAGAGACTTAGGAGGCGCGTGCGCGCGCGCGCGCGCGTGTGTGTGTGTGTGTGTGTATGTTCTTAGTAAAATTTTGTTTATAAAATTTTATAAATTTTATAAAAATGGTTTTAGAGATTTTCAGAAAGGTTTGAAACATAGATGGTGAGAGCAACTGATAAAAACTTTTGAGTAGATAACTTTGGTGATAACACAGATTTCCATTTATTCTTACCTGATTATATAGCACATAAGAAGTATTAATCTGAGGCCTGGATTAATTAAGGGATATTTTTCATGTACTGGTTAGAGCCAAAAAGTACCAATATTTTCATTTTCAAGGCTTTGTCTTTATTAATCTGGGGCTCATTTCTAGTTTTTTCTTTTGTTTTGCAGTATTGAATCAAACCCCAGGGCCTTGCCCATGCTAATCAAGTGCTCTACCATTGACCTAATTCCCAGCCCTTTTAAATTTTATTTTGTTTTTTTGTTTTTGGTGTTGGTGTTGAACCCTGCAGCATTTTGACACTTGGGCTATCCTCCCTCTTTTTTTTTGACTCAGGGTCTCACTAAGTTGCTTAGGTGCTCATAAAGTTGGTGAGGCTGGCCTTGAACTTGTCCTCCTGCCTCAGCCTCACAAATCACTGACACTACAAATAAGTGCCACTGTGTCCAGCTAGTTTTACATTTCTTTCTTTTTTTCTTTTAAAGAGAGAGAATTTTTTAATATTTATTGTTCAGTTTTCGGTGGACACAACATCTTTATTTTATTTTTATATGGTGCTAAGGATCGAATCCAATGCCCCGCGCATGCCAAGCACCTTACCATTTGAGCCACATCCCCATCCCTAGTTTTACATTTCTTAACATCAGGCCATAATATTTAAAAGTACTGGTCAGATGAACAATTATTAAATACAAGGTATTTTTTAGATTATATTTTTGGTGGAGGTATAACTAAATTCATGGTTCGGTTTGTTTCTTTTGCTTTTTGGGGTTGTTTGGTTGGTTTTGGTTGGTTTTGGGTTGTTGTTATTGTTTGTGTGTTTGTTTTTGTGGTGCTGGGAATTGAATTTGCAAGGCAAGCACTCTACCAACTGAGCTATATCCCCCAGCCCACTTTTGCATTTGTTTGTTTGTTTGCCTTTTGTGTGTGTGTGCATGTGTGTGCCAGGAATTGGACCCAGGGATACTTAACCACTGAGCCACATCTCAACCCTTTTTTATATTTTATTTGGAGACAGGTTGCTTAGAGCTTCATTAAGTTTCTGAGGCTGGCTTTGAACCTGCAATCCTCCTGCCTCAGCCTCCCAACCTGCTCGGATTATAGGTTTTGTACCATCATGTTCAGTTCATGTTTATTTTTAAAATCAGCATTGTAGCTCTATTAAATTTTACTATGAGGGACTGGGCTTTATTAGCTCAGTGGCAGAGTGCTTTCCTAGCATGTGGGTTCGATTCTCAGCCCCACATAAAAATAAATAAATAAATAAATAAATAAATAAATAAAGGCATTCTGTCCATCTACAACTACCCCCAATTTTTTTTTTTTTTAGTTTTACTATGAATCCTGAAATATTTGAGTATTGCATAGTGACTTTAGTATTTAAATGTGATTTTTGTATGTGTTTTAATTTAAATCCAAACCTTAGTTTCTAACATAGTGGTTGACAACCTGTATTTAAAGGTGCAATCTTTTTAATACGATGTAAGAAGACATTGTAGTAAGGCACTTAAGCTAAACCTTGGGTTAATTTTTCTACAACCTAAGCTGCCAGACCAGTGGGTGCTCTTGGTAGTATTTGTAGGTAGAATGAGTGATTTCATTTCACCGTTAGATTGCTTAAGGTCTTAAAGGCTTTTCCCAATTTAAAAAAAAAAAAGCCAAAAGTAGAGTTAAACATTAACATTTTTCAGGTATTAGTTGGCATACTTTTTTTGGTGGGGGTGGGTGGGTACTGAGGATTTAACCCAGAAGTGCTTCACCACTGAGTTGCATCTCCAGCCGTTCATTTTTTTTATTTTGAGACAGGGTCTTATTTAGTTGCTTAGGACCTTTCTAAGTTGATGATACTGACCTTGAATTTGTGATCCTCCTTTCTCAACCTCCCAAGTCAATGAAATTACAGGCATGCACCAGTATAGTTGGCTTTTGTCAGCATAATTTTAACTAGTTGACAACTAGCTAAAAAGGAAGAGCAAACATGTAGGCCATTAGTGAATGGAGCAGCTGACTTTCTGGAAACAATAGAAAGTAGATGGTTAGAATTGTCTACATTACAACTTTAGCCAAGAATAATTAATCCGTTTAAGTTTTATCTTGGTAACATACAAAGCCCACTAACCTGTTTTAGTATTTTTTGTTTTGTTTTAGAAAATTCATCAATGTTATTTTGAATACCAAAGTACTGTTTCATTGCTAGTATATTACTAAAGTCAGTTGAGTATAGGTTAATTGTGCTTATCAGATGGCATTTGTCATTGCTATTCTGTTTCAGTTCTCTGCAACTTTATGTACACTTTGTACATATCTTTGCTGTCATCATGATGTAGAAATCTTTTATTTTTCAACAGGATACGTTAATTGTTTGGTCAGAAGCTGAGAACTATGATCTGGCTCTAAGTTTTCAGGAAAAAGCTGGCTGTGATGAGATCTGGGAAAAAATTTGTCAGGTAAGTTTTGGGTTTTTTTTTTGTTTTGTTTTGTTTTTTTCTTTGCAACGCTGGGAATTGAAACTTAAGGCCTTGGTAGGCAAGTTCTGTATCACGGAACTACATCCCTCCAGAGTCCTGAAATTTTATTTATTTGTTTGTTTATTTCGTGGGTGCTGGAGATTGAACCCAGAGGTGCTCAACCACTGAGCATATCTCCAGCCTCCTCCCACTTTTTTTTTTTTTTTTTTGTAGGCATGGTCTCACTTGGTTTGGTTGCTTATGGCATCACTAAGTTACTGAGGCTGCTCTTAGACTTGAGATTTTCCTACCTCAGCCTCCTGGGTCACTGGGATTTCAGATGTGTACCACTGCACCTACCTCTAATGATTTTTAGTACTTAAGTTTTTTGAATTAGTTTATGGATCTGATAATAATACAATCATTTTTTCCCTTGGTTCTGCTAATAACAGTGCCAGATAATTTAATAAAATGGTTCAAGAAAGTGTAGTGTGAGCCTCCCCATTCCAAATAAGAATTATTTGATATGAGGCCCTGAATCAATAAACTTTTAACTGGGAATGGTTGCTTTGTTTCTTTTCTACCTTGTATCTTACTGTGCATCTTATGTTGCTAGAGCATTATTAGTATACAATATTAAACATAGTTTCCGCTGATAAACAATTAAAAACTAATAAATAAGATTTTGTGATTGATATAGACTATACATAGAAAAAAAAACAGAATTGTTTTTGTTACTGTTTTGCCTTTAAACCTGTGGATGATGGTGAAAGGGTCCTGTTTTTTTTGTTTTTTGTTTTTTTTTCTTTTTGCTCTTCCAGGAGTTCTGTGAGGATTGAATTGAATATTTCATGTAAGAAGTTTTTTATAAAATGAGATTTAACTTAAGACTTAAGAAATTAAGTCTTAACTTGTAGACATATACAATGCATGCAACAAATATTTGCTTTTCTGTTCTTGATTTAAGATGAGCTTGGATCATGTGTTCTTCCATGCAGTGGGGCAGGGGCTGACCCATGTAAATAATAAAACATACTGAAGGGTATGAACTAATTTATAAAAAATATTATAGAGAAAACATTAAAAGTGAAAAATCACTTATTTAAATTACTAATTTACAAAATGAAAGAAAGTGTTTGAGATTGTTCAGAATATTAATGAAAGTATATAAGAATAGCCTTCTTAAATTATAAATTCTAACAAAAGTGATGTTTTATTTCATTCTCTTTTCCTTTCCCTCTTAACAGCATGGTAGCTAGCATGGTAACTATACGTGTACTTAGTAAACATTTAAAGAAGAAAAAAATAATGCAGAAGACAAACTCCTTGTGAAGAACTAGGATGTTGATTGATATATTCACTATAACGTGTATTTATAGGATGGATAATATTTTGCAGTGATCAACATATAGGTTGTACCTTGTTCTCTACCTCAGTATTTACTGTTTAATTTGTGGTTTTGAATATTTATATACTATTAAAGACTAAATATATTTGTACTAAAATTTTTTTGCTAAAATGTATATTGTACTGTTTTTACTCAGGTAGTTTGGGAGATCCCTAAAACCACTCTCAGGGTCCAATATAATTCATTGAAATGACTGTAAGAACCGAACAAAGCTAATATACTTCTGGCTACAATTTATTATAGTGAAATGATGCAGATTAAGATTACCACATGGAAAAAGATACATGGAGCAGGATCCAGGAAAGTTATGTCCAGGCTTGAGTTTCTAGTTTTCTCTCCTATAGACATAGACAGTGCTTATTTCTCTCGGCAACCAGGTATGGCAATACTCATGAAGTATTGCCAGCCAGGGTGGCTTACCCAAATATTTGTGTCCAAGGTTTTCAGTGGGATCGGTCACAAAAGCATGGCTAACCTTAGTCTTCAACACCTCAAAAAGTGGACTACCTTCTATCATAAACCATATCATTAGCATAGAATATCCAGAATAGCCTGATGTTCCTTGGTAAACCAAGACACAGCTTTAGAAAGAATAGTTCAGGTACAGAAAGATTATCTCTCGGAAGCTGAGCAAGATCCAAACCTTTCTTTGGGAAAGGTCAATCCCTTTGCCTAGGTTTTTTCCCATCAAAATGATCATGACTGTCTAAGAATCTACATCTAATATAATCATTTATATGACAGAGCAATATGAGTGTGAATGTGCCTGTCATTTGAAAGAGCCAGTATAAGGTAGAGATAGATATGAAGAAACAGCTCATCTGTTTTATAAAGCCACAACATACTTTTTATATTTGTTTACTAATATGATTATTCATTTCCCTTCTTGATCTACTGTAATTTATACATTTTGATAAATTTGTACAGAACTGTTTAGCATAGAGCTTAGCCAGTAGTTAATAAAATCCAGTTCTTCCTCAGGCTAGTCATTTTCTGTTGGCATCATATCCTCAGGAAGCTTAACTCCCATTTGTCAATTGACTTAATAAATAATCAATATTGTTATAAGATTTATGCACATACATAAAAGTAGTTTAATCAACCGTACCAGTGTTATGCATATCATAGTATGGTAGTAGATATAACCTGAAAAGTAAGAATTAATAGATACTAGCATATACTAGACTTTAGTCATTAACAGTCCAGTTCATCATAATATTATATGATAAAATGTCAGAGATGTCATTCATCAGAGTTTACAGGCTTCCATTCACCTATATCAGGTTCTAAGAGCAGAGATGATCTTGGAAGACATAAGATTTCACCATTCTAGGTATCTGTTGTAATTGAGCTAGGAGATCCTATCATCTTGCTCTGAACCTTTCTTGAGACACAATTATTAACATTGGATTTCTTTTGTTGCATTACCCATTTATTAATTCCTTTTCCCTCAGTTACTATTTCTCCTCTTTGTCATTGATTTTTATGCAAAGTTTTCCAACATTTGAAGGAATGTTAGCTTTGGCCACTCTGATAGTCCTATAGGGTTAATTATTGTATAGATTACTTGAAAGATTTGTGTATGTTGCTGATTATACATTTAGTTATTGTTCCTATAAATTATGTTTTACTTTTTGGTTCTGGATTGGGTTTGCATCTCCCTATTTGACCAGTGTAGGCCAGGATTAGAAGGAAAGATACTTTGCTTCTGACAGCCACTCAGCGGCCAGACTGATAGAGAACACATTTTAATTTTTCTAAAATATTGCAAAGTGGGAAGGAAAGGTGACGTCAGAGCACTAACTTCCTGTACCACACTGATGATTAAACCCAGCGGTGCTCTGCCATCTATCTACACCACCACTCTTCTCCCCCAACTTTTTTCTTTTTTTGAGACAAGGTCTTGCTAAACTGCCAGGCTGTCCTCAAACTTGAATGTTCCTCCCTCAGCTTCATGTGGGTTTTTTTTTTTTTTTTTTTTTTTGCTTGCGTTTTATTGACCAGTTTAAGTTATACAGCTAAAAATAAATGTATTGAAGAACATAACTAATGCATCTCAAAAGGGAGAGAATCAGAAATAGTTGGTGGACTACACCTATGGCCTCTATGTAAATATTTGGATGAATGTGGGGTTGACAAATCAGATCAGTGAAAGTTGACCTTAGGAGAGGATGAAAGAAATTTGTGAGAATTAATGCTAGATTGCAGAAATAAACACTATAATCAATTTAATGCTTCTTGAATATTTTAGTCTTAAACATGCAAGCTGTATTTATTTGAAGTGTAAAGTTAACTTATCTGTTCTTTTTCCCGAGTAGTGAGCCAACAGATTTTTTTGTAAGCTGAGTATTCAAACACTGTAGACTTAGTGAAACCAGTCTTGTGATCATTCCTCCCTCATTATTCCAGTTTCTTTTAAAGAATTTGTAATCCTGCTGGTAACACATTTTATACTATATAGACATTTGTGATTCCTCTTCTAGTTTTTCCTCATCTATCCATTCTCTTATCTGTTCCACCACCACTATCCAAAATCAGTTGCTCATGTAAACTTTAAAATAATGCTCTAATTTGTCTATAGTCTAAAATTTATTCCATATGACTGGTACTACACCACACACACGTGGCCTCCCTTCTTCCCCCCCCCCCCCACCAGTTTGTTCACGCATAGGATCGAACCCCAGTACCTTGGGCATGCTTGGCAGGCACTCTGCCACTGAGCTCTAATCCCCAGCCCAACCACATTAACTTTCTAAGAAGGTTCTATACTTACACTTCCTGCATAATTTCTCAGTGTTTTAGCTTGTCATTCCATGATTTGCCATCAGTTTACATTTCCAGTCTGGGTGTTTGGCATTTGCATGTCACATATATTTCTGTCTCTCTGCCTTTGTGCAGTTTCCCTTGAGTTTTGAGTTTCGAGATAGTTGATCTCCTATCTAAATTTTACCCATCTTTGGCTTCCAAAGATCTCAAATACTGCTACTTTTATAATTCTTTTCCTGCTCCCGTTCATTCCACCCAAGTCCCCCACACACACACACCAAGAACTGAAGGAAATTCTGAATTATCTTTGCATTTTATGTGAATTGCTCTATGATCTTGCTACTTAGGTGTCAGTTTCCCCAAACCCAGCCACACTGTTGAAAAATCAAAAGTAAAAATATTCATCTCTGTAGAAAAAGAACTTATGTGCATCTGTGTATCTACATTTCTCTAAACTCTTAGATCTTTTTTTCATGTGTTGTTTTGGTGGATACAGAAATTTGTAGAACTTAGGATGTTTTGAAGTGGAGAAGACGATAGTTGCATTCTTGTGTTAATTAGAAAAAATTTTATGAAGAGTTACTTTTTTTTTTTTTTTAAAGAGAGAGTGAGAGGGAGAGAGAGAAAGAGAGAGAGAGAATTTTTTTTTTCTTAATATTTATTTTTTAGTTCTCGGCGGACACAACATCTTTGTTGGTATGTGGTGCTGAGAATCGAACCCGGGCCGCACGCATTCGAGGCGAGCGCGCTGCCGCTTGAGCCACATCCCCAGCCCCAAGAGTTACTTTTTGAAGTACTTTATTATAGAAAATTTGTTTTAGCCTTGCTTAACCTGAGTTGACAATCTGAATCATAATAGTTTGCTATTTATTGTTTTGTAATTTTGATATAGATTAAAAGTTGGAGGCTTTATCACAGATGTTAAATGAATATTGTTCTCTTGGGTTTTTATTTTATTCATTTTTGATGACGCTGGCAATTGAACCCAGGGATGTTTTACCACTGAGTTACATCCCCAGCACTTACTAGATTTTACTTTGAGACAGGGTCTCACTAAGTGGCTGAAGCTGACCTCGAATTTCTGATCCTTATTCCTCAGCCTCCTGAGTTGCTGGGATTATAGGTGTGTTAAACTGCGCCTGGCTGAATATCGTTTTTTAAAAATAGACTTTATTTCTTTTGGTTTGTAGCAAAAGCAAAATATTTTTCAAAGGCATTTTGGAGAAATCTTATTTTCTCACTCATTATAAGGAATGAGGTCTTAGTTTGGTTTAAACTTAATAGTATCCTCATCCCAGCCAGTGTGGGTTGCTAAATATCATACTTAGTGGCTAGGTGGGGGGAGGTGAAATAGAAGAGTTTGCCTTCTTTAAAATGGAAAATTATTGGATATAGTGAAGATTAAATGACTATACAGTTATATAATATCAGCTGAAATATTCAGGCTATCCTGAAAATATAGTGTGGAAAATTAATAGGTGAAATTATCTGTGGTCAGTTACTTGAGACTCAGGTAACTCTAAACTACTTAAATTCACTGGTCAGCGTGTTGATTTCCAAAATGTTGGAATTCTTTTAAATTTTAAAATAACCAGCTCTACTTCTGTATTTTAGGTTCAAGGTAAGGACCCATCAGTAGAAGTCACACAGGACCTCATTGATGAATCAGAAGAAGAACGATTTGAAGAAATGCCTGAAACCAGTCATCTAATTGACCTGCCCACGTGTGAACTCAACAAACTTGAAGAGATTGCTGACTTGGTTACCTCAGTTCTCTCCTCACCTATCCGTAGGGAAAAGCTGGCTCTGGCCTTGGAAAATGAAGGCTATATTAAAAAACTACTGCAGCTATTTCAAGCTTGTGAGAACCTAGAAAACACTGAAGGCTTACATCATTTGTATGAAATTATTAGAGGAATCTTATTCCTAAATAAGGCAACTCTTTTTGAGGTGATGTTTTCTGATGAATGTATCATGGATGTTGTGGGATGCCTTGAATATGATCCTGCTTTGGCTCAGCCAAAAAGACATAGAGAATTCTTGACCAAAACTGCAAAGTTTAAAGAAGTTATACCAATTACAGACTCTGAACTAAGGCAAAAAATACATCAGACTTACAGGGTACAGTATATTCAGGACATCATTTTGCCTACACCATCGGTTTTTGAAGAGAATTTTCTTTCTACTCTCACATCTTTTATTTTCTTCAACAAAGTTGAGATAGTCAGCATGTTGCAGGTAAGTAAAGTAATTCTTCACGATTTTGTTTTGAGATATGTAGTTCCTTCGTATGTCAAGCTGGTATTCAAAAATACTACTTTGTTTACTTTAAATGTTCTATCAAGCATAGAAAAATTTGACTTTATATTGTTTTGTGAAGGAGAAAAGTTTTTTTAACAAATTGTATTTGTAAGTATTCTCTGATGCAGCTGTTTTTAAGTTTTTTGTATTTTTAAAATGGAGTTACGTTATGAATAACCCTGTTTTTATAGTACTGGGGATTGAACCCAGGGGCACTTTACACTGAGCTGCATCCCCAGTCTTTTTTATTATTTTTATTTTGAGAAAAGATCTTCTAAGTTAGTTGCCTAGCCTGGCTTTGAAGTTGCAATCCACCTGCTTCAGCCTCCCAAATAGCTAGGATTAAAGGCATGTCCCACCACACCTTGCACATGCTAGGCAAACACTCTACCACTGAAGCAGCATCCCTCACCTTATGCAACTATTTTTTTTAACATATTTTATTTCATTTTGAAAAACACAATTATTATTGGGGTCTGTATGAGTATTTGTACTGAAAATGTCCCAGATAACTTAAATGTGCAATCAACATTGAAAAATAGTAATTTTTAGGAAATGATACTTAGGTTATTGACTTTGCAAAGTTGATTTTATTCTTTGTTCTTCAGTTGTAAATAAGAGTTTATCATGTTACTCCTTTACATCCTCATTATATAGTAATCATGCATTTGAAGATTTTTACACTGTGATATTAGAGTATATCCAATTTCCTACATAATTATCATTGTTATTTCCTTAACAGTCACTAAGTTTATTGAGCAGCTGTTATATACTTAGTGTAGTGGTTCTCCAAATGTGGTCTGTGAACTCTGGAGGTCCCTGAAACCCTTTCAAAGGAGTTCATGAGGCTTTCCCTTTTTCAGCTTCATGTCAGTGTGTTATTTTTTCATAAACTAAAGCCAAATCAGTGTTTCACAACAGATTGAATGCAGAGAAGAATCTAGTTGTCTTTTAAGCCAGACATTAAAGAGATTTGCAAAAAAAAAAAAAAAATGTGAAAGAGCCATTCTCCTTTCTAAACTAAAAATATAGAATCATATAGTTGTTTCTTAAAATATTTACTTGAGGGATTGGGGTTGTAGCTCAGTGGTAGAGCACTTGCCTCACATGTGTTGGTCACTGAATTTTATCCTCAGTACCGCATAAATGAATAAAATAAAGGTATTATGTCCATCTATAACTAAAAATTTTAAAAATGTATATAATTACTTGAACACATAATAGCTTATTAAAAATTAATGCTTTCAAAGGCTTCCTTTGTTATTTTAATTGTGATAAATATCAATAAATGTAGCCCACATAATAAAACTCTTTGGGGCTCTCCATATTTTTTTAGAGTTTAAAGGGATCCTGAGACCAATCACTGAGAATCTCTGACTTTGTACTTAGCTATGTGACTTTATTTTTATGATATTTCCATCCAATATTCACCTTTATATTGTTACTTTATATTTTGTATAGGATATCTGTCTCCAAATCATTGTTACAAATGAGTTTTTTGTTACTCTCCTGCAGTAAGTGTGAGGGAGTTTAAACTTACACATCAGATTCTTTTTATAATATATAAAACCTGTTTTGTTTTGTTTTGTAAACCATACTATAAAATTCAGGATGTTGTTTTTCTTATAGACAAAATGATTACAGTCTCAGGAGATGGGAGTCACTATCTATAGTTGATGTAAAGAACCTATTGTCAGGATCTTAAAATTAGCTTTCCAGTTAACTGGTTTTGATTTCAGAAGGGTTTCCAAACCCTTAACAATGAATCATCAAATGCTCTTTTATACTTTGAAAAATTTGTACAAACTAATCTATAAATATTTGTGATACATATTTGTCATATATTTTATAACAGGTTTGTGAAATTTATAATATAAATCAACTGTAACTTTTAAAAAAGGAAAGTTTTGCCAGGTACCATGGCACATACATGTAGTCCCAGGTACTCAGGAGACAAAAGCAGGAAGATCACAAGTTTGAGATTGGCCTCAGAAATTTAGTGAGTTCCTTTCTCATGAAAAGTTTTGGGAGTGTAGCTCAGTGGCAGGACACTCCTGTGTTCAGTCCCCAAAATGAAGTTCAGTACTACAAAAATGAAGATAAATTTGGCCTGGCACGGTGGCACACATCTGTAATCCCAGTGGCTCAGTAGGCTAAGGCCAGAGAACCACGAATTCAAAGCCAGACTCAGCAATGGCAAGGTGCTTAGCAACTCAGTGAGACACTGTTTCTAAATGAAATAGAAAATAGGGCTGGGGGTGTGGCTCATTGATTGAATGTTTTTGGTATTCAATCCCCAGTGCCAAAATAAATAAATAAATAAATAAATAAATAGAATTTGAAAGAATAGAAAAAAAAAGAAAGTCTTACTCACTTCTGGTTCGTGAGATTCATTTTCTGAAATGCCCAAGTACTATGAACAAACTACCTGTTTGACTTTATTCTATGACACTTACAACCAATATTTATCTTTCTGTTACTGTAACTTTATTTTTAGTGTAGAATATATTCCAGATGATTCTTTTACAAACTATAAGTTTTTCAAACTGAAATTTCTCATTATTCTCCTATAATGAGTGTGAAGAAGGTTAAACATGCACATAATTAAGTTTCTTTTATAATACATAGGAGCTTGGGTTTTTTATCTAGTATTTACAAATCAGTTATGGTTCATGTGCTAGCAGTAATGCTGAATTCTACTTAAAAAGATGTATGAGAAGGAAAGTAATTAAGATTGTGGTTCATAGCCTCTACTCATTGCCTAAAGCCCAACTTGGGTTTCTTTATAGAAGTTTCTAGTTAGGTATTAGGTGTTTCCAGGTTTTCTAGTATGCATATCTGTGGTTTCTTAAGTGAGTATTAGTCTGCTGTTGCATGAATTAAATAAGGCAAGTGAAAATGTATGCATTTTATCTAACTGGACCAAAATAAGGAAGTACAAAGGTTCATATAAATAATAGCTTAAATTAGGTTAATTAACTGAGAAATTACATTAAAGTACATAATGGCTCTAGTATACATGTGGACATTCTCTTAAATCGTCAAGATAGGAGCATTAAATTTTAGTTCATTTGAATTTTCTAGCTAATTATAGATCAAAACCCCTGTTGCAGAATGAATAAATATGCTTCAAACTTTCCCCAACTCCATGATACTGAGGATTGAGCTCTACCACTGAGCTATCCCCCCAGCCTTTTTATTTCATTTTAAGATCGAATTAATAAACTGCAAGTTTTTCTGGCCTTGAATTTGTTATTCCCCTGCCTTAGCCTTCTGAGTATCTGGTATTACAAGTGTGGACCGCCCTGCTGTGCTCAAAAAGTATTTTATAAATTAAGTCCCTAAAAGCCAATAAAATGAGGTTATTTCCTCACAAATAATCACAACAATAAGTTTTAATTTCTCCCCTTACTGGAAATGATAGAGTTGATCTAAAGCCAACTGTTGTCAGTTGTTTATTTCCTTAACATGTTTGAATATAATATTTTCACTATTCCATAGGTAAAAGTTGAGCATACCACAAACCCAGCAGTATTAGTGGTTTAGTTCTTTTTTTTTCCCCACATATTCTGTAGTTAATAAGGTTATAGCAGTGATTTCAGTTACTAATTAAATACATAAAATCTTGAAATAACTTTAAAAGAAAAAAGCCCTTTTGCTATTCTTTTGTGTTTAAGACTTTTTTTGGATTCAGGTATAAGACTGAACATAGTAAATTATCTTACTAGATTTGGTCCTTTCTAGCTTGAGTTTTGCTTTGGTTCCATTCTTAAGTTTGAACTTAGGAACCTATCCAAAGTTTATTTGCTAGGTGTGACTTTATTTTGTCTTATTATTTGGGAGACCTGAATTCTGAATTTACTAGCTAGCCTCAGATAAGTCCACTCATGGAACTAGGCAATCTTTGAATGATGACACAAAGCTTGATCTAAATTTAAATTTATTTATGTGATTCTAAAAATGATGAACAGGTTAAAACCTCTCTTTCATTTTGTCTGTTTTTGCATGATTGCAAAGAAGTTTGATTTAGTCTTTTAGAAATAGGTTTTTTTGTTGTTGTTGTTGTTTTTTAATACCTGGGATTGAATTGAGAGGCACTCAACCACTGAGTCATATCCCCAGCCCTATTTTGTATTTTATTAGAGACAGGGTCTCACTGAGTTGCTTAGTGTCTCACTTTTGCTGAGGCTGGCTTGGAACTCAGGATTCTCCTGTCTTAGCCTCCCGAACCACAGGCGTCCGCCACCACACCAGCTTCTAGTAACCCCTTTTTCCCACAAGGTATTTTGTTTTGTTTTGTGTTATTTTGATTTTTTTGTGGGATTTGTTATTGTTGTTTTGTTTTTACTATACTGGAATTGAACCCTGGGCCCATTACCACTGAGCTATACTCCCAGCCCTCTTTATTTTTTCATTTTGAAAGAAGATACTGGCTGATTTGCTTAGACTGGCCTGTATGCCTCCAGTCTCAACGTCCTGACAGCTGTAGTTACAGGTATTCACCACCACACCTGGCCTCCCACAAGGTTTTATTGTGTTACCTGGAAAAACAGCCACATACAATTTATCCTACACAATTGTGTTTTTTTAAATAAAAGTTCTTAAAACCAAGTAGAAAAGAAAAACTAAAAGATCTAAAGAGATTAGTTTAATTAGTTTGAGAAGCAAGTTCAGAAAAAAGCATTCCAACTATGTGATGGGCTTTTAAGCTGTCTTAATTTACTTTCTTAATTTATATTGGAACAGTTTATTTGTGTATCTTAAGAAATATTATCAATAATAATAATGCTGAAGTCCATAGAAAATATACTAGGAATCAGAAAGCATTCTTCTGATGAATTATAACACTTGAGATTGCTTCTATGTATAATATTTTATGTAGTTCCAGCTGTCAGCTCACAAGTACTGAGTCATATAAGAAGAATTTAATTGGCAAATTGCATTTATCAAGAAGTTGGAACTTTTTTCCTATGAAAATATTCTGACAGAGTTAATCTTCAGACAGGAAAGGATGAAGATTTAATTGGGAGAGATATAGGAAGATAAGAATTTATTAAAGGTGCAAATGGAGGTAAATATGTACTTATTTATTAAAATAAAAATATTGAGACCAGCCAGGCTCAGTTGTGCACACCTGTAATACCAGGACTTGAGAGGCTTAGGCAGGAGGATCACAAGTTTGAAGTGAGCCCTAGCAATTTAGGGAGACCTTAGGCAACTTGGTGAGAACCTTTATGGAAAGAAAAAATAAAAAGGACTGGGGATGTAGTTCCCTGCTAAAGTATTCCCCAAAAGAAATGTTGAGACCAGAATTATTTGGGGAAAAAGTGATTGAGGAATAAATGATAGATTGCATACACATTTGAGTTCCCTCAGAGGATGGATGATGCAGGCCACAGTACATAAGGAATCAGTGAAGTCAGTAAGGAAGGAAACATGGTTTTGAGTTAGGCAAATGAAGGAGTTTTGTCTTTAAATAGCACTCATTGATGGTTAGTGGGTGAGCATATTATACTTTCTAGAATTGTAGCTAGTGATTTCCCCCACCTGGTGCTGGGGATTGAACTCAGAACCTCACACATGCAAGGCAAAAACTCTACCACTGGACTATATACATCCCCAGTCTCCCAGTGATTTTCATTGATGAAAGCCAGTGTATTTCAAGAAAGGATTTAAGTGATGAAGTGCATCCTTATGTATTTTTTTATTTTACTGTCAGCTCTACATATATTATTGCTACAAACATTTGTAAAACATGCTATTTAATTAAAACTAATGGAAACTATTTGAGAAGGAATTCTGAAAATAAAACTAAAGCTTAAACGCATCAATTTCAGTTATATTCTTTAGCAGTTTTTGGTATAAATCTCCCAAAGCAAATTTCTTTTTTTTTCTCTCTTTTTTGGCAGTACTGGGGACTGAACAAGGGGCACTTCACCATTGAGCCATATTCCCAGTCTTTTTTTTTTTTTTTTTTTCTTATTTTGAGCTAGGGTCTCATTAAACTGCTGAGACTGGCCTCAAACTTGCCGTCCTCCTGCCTCAGCTTCCCAAATAACTGGGATTACAGGTGTGCACCACAGCACCTAGGTGAATTTCAATCTTGACAACATTTTTTTTTCTTTATAATTTTGTGTTCTGCTTATTTTAGAAAATATAGTGAAGCAAAAATAAAAAACACAATCCATCACCAAAATACAACCACAAGTAACGTTTTAATTATAACCGTCTGAACTTTAGACACATTTAAATTTAAAAAAATACATACTCTGCTATATGTTTTGTTTTTCCTTTTAAGCAGTACCTAGGGAAATTAATATTTACCTGTCTTAATACTTCAGAGTCATCAAATGAAGTTACTGTAGTGGTTTTTCATAAAATTATATTCTTGGAGACCACAACAACATGTATGACTCTGCTCCAGTTATCTGTAGACTGTTACATACTGAGTTCTTATGTTTTAAATGACTTTGTAATTTTACCTGCTTTTGGGGGGTGGGATACTGGGGATTGAACCCAGGAGTACTTTACCACTTATTCCTTTTTATTCTTTTGGTATTTTGACACAGGGTCTTATTAAATTGCTAAGGGTGGCCTTGAACTTGAGATCCTCCTGCTTCATCCTCCTGAATAACCGGGATTATAGGCATACCCCACTGTGGCTGAATTGTTGTTTTCTCAACATAGTCATACACGTACATAACCTTATTTGATCAGTTTCATTACCCAGAAATATTTTCCCTCCTCCCTTCTTCCCTCCACCTGGTCCCTTTCTTGTATTCTACTGGTCTCCTTTCTGTTTTCATGAGATTTCCCCTTATTTCTTTTTCTTTTTTATTCTCTAGCATCCACATATCACATTTTCTTTATCCATTTATCTGTTCGATGAACATCTAGGCTGATTCCATAATTTGACTATTGTGACTTGCTGCTATATATATGGGTGCACCCATGTATTGCTATGTATGCTGACTTTCTGAATTGTGTTTACATAAAATAAAGAGTAAGTGGGCCCTGAAAGGGTACTGGAAAAAGTATCAAAGTGAATTGCTGCCACATCTTTTAATTTGGTTTATAGTTTCCTGCAATTCTAGGATTATTGTTTGATTTTTTTTTAAGATCTCTATCTCCTGGTAGAGCTCGTTCTTTGCCATTTGAATTTGTTTGTTTAATTCATTTTCAAAATATACTTTTATTTCTTGGACTTGCTGTCTCATGTCTTCTCTAATATTCCTTTCCATTCGAGTTAGGTATGCCTTGAGTTCTTTCCCTATCCCTGTTTCTGATGTTTCTATGTCCTCCTGTAGAATTGAGTTGTCTTGCATTGTTTGTAATCCTTTTTTCCCTTGTTTTCTCATGTTGTCCACGTTACTTTCCAGCTCTATTTGATTGTCGTGTTTCTGCTCTCTTCTATAGATTTGTTTTGTTTCTGTATTACTCTGATGTCTCTCCTTTGTGTTGTTAAACTATGCCTGCTAACGTGGATTCAGCTGGGAAGGAATTCCGACGTCCGAGCTCCAGTGACGACACTACTCTGCAGTGACGGGCCCCAGTCTCCTTGCCGGGGTGTCCTAATGGGGGGGTGTGACTGGACTGTCTCTGTTTGGTTTCAGCTCCCGGTCGTGGCAGGCAGGCGGTCTCCAGCCGCCCAGTATCACAGGCCGCGCTGCCACATCTTTTAGACATCTCTTTTTTTGTTTAGATTTCTTTACAGTCAGGCACAGTGGTAATGCCTGTAATCCCAGCAATTCCAGAGACTAAAGCAGGAGACTCATGAATTCATAATCAGCCTCAACAACTTACCAAGGGTCTAAGCAACTTAGCAAGACACTGTCTCTAAATAAAATACATATACAAGGGGTAGGGATGTCGCTCAGTGGTTAAATACCCCTGGGTTCAATCCTTGGTACAAAAAAAAAAAGTCCTTTATAAGTGAGATTTCTAGCTAAATTAATATATTATTGAATGTATAACTAGAAGTAAATGATATACTCAGTTTATGGGAAATTATAAATATATTCTGAAATTTTAGGTTTCAGGAATGAAAATGCTATTTACTTCTCATCAATTTTTATTATAGTTTGTGTAAATCATAATTGAACATAACATACTTCTGTTAATATTTCATAGTAATTGTTTTCATGCAGGAAGATGAGAAGTTTTTGTCTGAAGTTTTTGCACAATTAACAGATGAGGCTACAGATGATGATAAAAGGCGTGAATTGGTAAGCTGTTCTTGAAATTTACATTCTTGAAGAGGACTTTCCCTTTTGGCATGCATAGCTTTTATCTTGAATTTGTTAAGAGTTTTTTTTTAACAATTAAATATGGAATGAAAGATATATATTTAGGTTGAACTATATAATGATCATTCAAAGTTTCTAAAGTTTGCTTGTATATGTTTTAGAAAACTTGAGATGTTCCAATGTGTTTTTCCCCAGTAAGGGAATTTGAGTGTCTCATAAATCCCAAAATCAGATAAGTGTCTTATGTCAGAACTATAAACCCACACATATTTTTGTTTTTACAGATATTTACATAGGGAAATTCTTTGCTTTTTAAACAAGAGGTATAAGGATGCTTCTTGAATAAGGGAATCATGGTTTGTCTTTTTGGAAATATTTTTCATCTTCTAATGTATTTACAAACTTTATTTTTAGATATAAAACATGTTTGGGAAAAAAGAATAGTGACTGCTGATTACCAGATGTTTGCCCCTTTTTCAAATATAATCAGATTCCAGGATTTTTAGGAAATCATGAAAAATTGATGACTTATGAGTCATCTTTGTAGTTATATTTATTACAAGCCTATTTAGGTTTCTCATTTGTAAAATCAGTGTTTTAAAACAGAATCTCTGATGTCCTTTCTACTTGTAAAATTATATCATGTTTTTGAGGGCTCATTGGGAATTCAGCTATAGTTTATTATAGGATGGTCTCTATTCAAATGGCTTATTTAGCACTCTTGTACTATAATGTGTTTAGAAAGAATAGTGTTTGAGAAATAATACTTTTAATGGGGGTGCTAGTTTTTAGTATCTCTTTTAATGTAGGTTTTGGGAAGCCAGGATACTATGAAAAGACAAGATCCTTCAGAAGGGTGAATTTCATTCTGTGGCAGATCACATTATAGTGTGCCCAAGTTTATTTTTATGTTTATCATCTTCTCACTATAATTTTTAACATTACAGGTTAATTTTTTCAAGGAATTTTGTGCATTTTCTCAAACATTACAACCTCAAAACAGGGATGCATTTTTCAAAACTTTGGCAAAATTGGGAATTCTTCCTGCTCTTGAAATTGTAATGGTAATTATATGGTTTCTTTTCATGCTTTTGGAATTGTGAATTTGAAATTGATTTATATTATGGATGGGAAAGAATTTATTGTAGTACAATATATTAGATTCTTTATTTTTTGACACCTCAAGAGAGTTTGGTAAGACATATTGAATTCTTTAATTTAGTTTTATTCTCCTGAAAATGATTACTGCAACAATGATGTCAGCTCTCAGATTTTTACTTAATTTATAATACCAGTGTTATAATTTGCATATGATACATCTCTGAGTGAAGAAAAATATCTCATGTTTTTGAAAGATCATTATATTTTCTGTAACAAGTATGTTTCATAGATGCAAATAAAATATTTTTTTTCTTTTTTACTTTTTTTTTTCTTTAATATCTTTTTTTTAGACCAGTGAATGGAATGAGGGCAGACTGGACCCAGGAGTCTAGTATTACAATATGGGTTCAGGGCATGGTTCTCAAAATTTAAGTTACGAGTTTATCCATTGGCATTTACTGAATGAAAAATTAACATGAGACTTCTTTTTTGGTGGTATAGGTATTGAATCCAGGGCTTTGTATATACCAGGCAAGTGCTCTACAACTAAGCTATATCCCCAGCCCTTTTTATTTTTTATTTTGAGGCAGGGTCTTGTTAAGTTGCCCAGGGCGGTATCAAATGTGATTCTCCTGCCTCTGCCTTCCAGATATCTGGGATTATATGTGAGCCCTACTGTGCCTGACTAAAATGAGAAAATTTTATTCATTTTGATTTGATAAATAATCCATTATATATTAACATAAACTTAAAATTTTCCCAAATCAAAAATAATTTAGTGAAGAGCATGACATCATTTGCCCATTTTTTGTTTGTTTTGCTGATCCCTTTAATGTCTTCATAGTATATAACTAGATTCTCATAGCTACTGCTATGTTTAACTTGTTCTTAGATCTATCACATCATGTAGCCTCTGGAAAATCCCACTGTATTTGTGATTGAGAATAAAAAAGAAAATATCTATTACTTAATACTATGAAAATAGTTTTAATCTGTACACTTCCTGAAAAAAAAAAGAGTATTAGACCCCTCAATAGGATTCCCTGAACCACACTTTAAGAACTGCAGGAGGGACTGTTTCCACAGTCACTGCCTTGGAAAACTAAGTTATGGGAAAGGGACAAAAGTGCCCAAGAAGTGTTTTCAAAAGCATCATCTATTAGGCAAGTCAAGGAAGATGGAGTCAGTTGCTGAAGAGTAATCCTATTATGTCTAGAACAAAAGACAGAATTCTGAAAGGCTTTGATGGAAGCATATTCAAATTTTTTAGTATATTTTTAATAAATCCCCTTTCTGAATTTTTGGCAGCTTTATTTGAGGGGGGGGGGGGTTCCCTGGAATTGAACTCAGGGGTACTCAGCCACTGAGCCACATCCCTAGCCCTATTTTGTATTTAATTTAGAGACAGGATTTCACTGAGTTGCTTAGCACCTCACTTTTGCTGAGGCTGGCTCTGAACTCTGAATCCTCCTGCCTCAGCCTCCTGACTACTGGGATTACAGGTGTGTGCCACCACTCCCAGCTTTGGTAGCATTTTTAAAGCGTTGCTTTATAATCTTATACCGATTCTTATATTTAAGATCTGTGAATATTTCTTTGTGATGGTAAAAACCAGCAACAACTAATCAGAGAGCTGCCCCAGAATTGTAATATTTATAAAAAGAAAGAAAATGATGGAGAAATTGTATATTTTGATTGCAGTTCAATGTCTTAATTCAACTTTAGAGGTAATACATGGGTTTTGTGGGGGAAAGGTAAATGCAAGAATAAATGTTGTTAACAGTCTCTAAATAACCTAGCTTTCCTTTTATTAGGGCATGGATGATTTGCAAGTCAGATCAGCTGCTACAGATATATTTTCTTATCTAGTAGAGTTTAGTCCATCTATGGTTCGAGAATTTGTAATGCAAGAAGCCCAGCAGAGTGATGATGTAAGTAATAATTCTGGGGTTCTATGTGAATTGTTTATTCTATGTGAATAGTGTTAATAAACTATTGTGAGAAAAAGCATAATTTTAGGGAAGAAGACAGCATCTCATTGGGGAGTTCTTTTGGCCAGAGGAATCCTAGCCACCCTAAATCTTAAAACTCAGATAATTAACAAATAATAAAACACAAACACTCAGAAATATATTTACAAAACCAAAGCCCCTGGTAGATCTAGTCCACGAGGGTGCTTGAACTAGAGGAAGACAAAATGTCTCCAGCGTTTATTTAAGGAGGTAGGTACATCAAAGGCGCAGGTGTAAGGTTTCAGGGGCGGAGTCTTGCTTTGTGATGTCCTGCAGTCTGCAGGTTGATTGACATCTTGGCAGGTCACACCCATCTCAGGTGCTCTGTGGGCTCTTAGGCAGAACTTGAGGGGGAAATTCACCTGCATCAGGTGGTGTATCCCTGTGGGGAGTGCCCCAGGGAGTTCCCACAGCCAGACTTATCCCCTCACAAGGCTATTTACTATGTCCACACACAGCCCATAGCTTGTGACACATAACTGTAATCTTAAATTTTCAAAAATAATAGATTTTTGATCAGTCGTGATGGCAAATTCAGAATATGTTGCAGTTAGTTTGTTTATTGCAAAGAAAAAACAGATATTTAACAAACCAGTATTAGCATAAATTATAACCAAATCAGCTTCTTTTCTTTATTCCCCCAGTACTTAGAATTGAACCCAAGGCCATGGACATAGTAGGCATGTGCTCTGCCACTGAACTACATATTCCCAGTCTTCAAATCAGATTATTAAATGTTGATTTTTTTTTTTTTTAAATTTGAAGAGTTAAAGAAATGGAATTTCAGATCCTTAGGATATTTGCAGGTCAGGTCCTTATAACTAAGAAATTGCTTTCCCTTGTTGAATTTTCTTGGAAATGAAAGTTTAGTGATGAGACCAATGTTGTGTCTTCCCATTGCAGAAAATTTAGGATTTTCCCCTCAAATTATTTTAAGGACAAATGAACACGTAACTGTAATTTAAGTGTTTTTTTCTTATAATGTAAAATTGTTTTAGTGTTAAATAAATGATAATTGAAGTGTAACTATGCTTGAAGGAAGGTGTTTGATTCCCAATTTTAATTTGGTTAACTCAATTATAGAGTTAATTAGAAATTACAGTTTTACATATTTCTTGTTTACTCTTCCTTTTTTTCTTTTTTTTTTTTTAGAGAGAGAGTGTGAGAGAATTTTTAATATTTATTTTTTAGTTCTTGGCGGACACAACATCTTTGTTGGTATGTGGTGCTGAGGATCGACCCCGGGCCGCACGCATGCCAGGCGAGCGCACTACCGCTTGAGCCATATCCCCAGCCCCCTTTTTTTCTTTTAAATCCTCCCACTCTCCATGGTGCTAGGGATGGAATCCAGGGCCTCACATGGGGGCATGGCTCAATGGCATGTGCATTGCCATTGAACCATGCCCCCAGCCCCACCTTGGTGTCGCTTAATGTCTACTTAAATTTTATTTCCTGTATTTTTAATACTTTGTGTTTGTTTGCTGTACTGGTGATAGAACCCAGGGGTGCTTTATCACTGAGTTACATCCCCAGCCCTTTCTGTTTTTTTATTTTAAGACAGGGTCTCACTTAGTTACAAAGTCCTCACTAGGTTACTGAGGCTGGCCTTGTACTTGCAATCTCAATCCTCCTACCTCAGCCTCACAAATTGTTGGGATTACAGTAACATGTCACTACCCAGTTCCAATTTTTTTAAAAGGAATTTTGGAATTGATTTTGGAATTGATTGTCTAATTATATTTAGGCAATAGAGAAAAATACCATTCTTTTTAGAAGATAACTTTGAAATTAATGGTCCTGGGCTGAGATTTCAGTTAAGTGATAGACTGTTTACCTAGCATGTGCGAGACCCTAGTTCTATCTCTAGTACTGGGGGAAAAAAATAACTCAGCATGCCAAAAATTGCTGTCTTAAAAAAAGAAAAATATATTAACATTTCCATTGCTCCATCCTTAGTGATGTGTGTGATTAAAGGCATTCATCATAAAGTGACCATAAATCTCACTCAGATCATGATAATCCTAAACAATTAACTTCTAGAATTTTTAACTGTCAAAAATTTGATTCCAGTTTTCATTGGCAATATTATATTGTTTTCATTTAATTGATGGATAAGACTAGAGAAGAAATAGTTAAATGACCTTTTTCAGTTTCTTTCCTTTTTCCTTTTCTTTTTTTTTTTTTTTCCTTCTCTTTTGAGACTGGATATCCCTGTGTTTCCCAGCTGGTTTTGAACTCCTGGGCTTAATATCCACCCACCCACCCTTCCAGCCTTCTAAATAGCAATGGTGATAGGCATATGCCATTGAACCTGGCTTCTCTTTTCCCTAAAATTATAGTCTTTGAGGTCTTTCATTTTCTGAATTTTCTAAGACTTAAAAATTTTATAATTTGAACTTTTCCTTGTCTTAAAAGTAATTGTTAGCCTAGAAGAGAGATATATTTAAAGTTTGTTTAAATTTTTTTTCAAGATTGAGGATTCTACTTTTTTTTTTTTTTTTTTTTTTTTTTTTGCCTCCAATGCTGGGTCTCAAACCCAGAGGATTGTGTATGAAAATAAGTACTCTACCATTGAACTACAGTCCCAGCCCTACGTACTGAATTCTGTTTTGGACCTTTAAGAAGAAAAAAGAAGATAACATATATTTGTTAAATAGTTGATACTTTAATGCCCTTTAAAAAAAAATCAACATTGAAACTTTTACTCCTATTAAGGAGCAAATTTGGTTTTAGCAACATATATTACAATATTCGAATATGTGCAAGACACAAGGAAATATTAGCAGTTTTTTTTTTTTTTTTTTACAGTTGTTATTGTTTCTGAGATAGAAGGATCAGTTTAGCAGTAACTATTGTCTTTTTGTTATGCCACAGATTGCACACATTTTTGTACTAATTGCCTTTGAAACATTGAGTAGAACTTTACTATAGAATCTGACAGGATTAGTAATGCGACTATTATTACTTATTCTGTCAAGTATTTTCTCATTTAAGAATGAATTTTAAAATTTTTTGAAGATGAGGCTGGGGATGTGGCTCAAGGGGTAGCACGCTCGCCTGGCATGCGTGCGGCCCGGGTTCGATCCTCAGCACCACATACCAACAAAGATGTTGTGTCCGCCGAGAACTGAAAAATAAATATTGAAAATTCTCTCTCTCTCTCTCTCTCTCTCCTCTCTCACTCTCTCTTTAAAAATTTTTTTTTGAAGATGATAATTATTATTTAAAAGAGTCCTTATTTTAAAGATTTATACTGAAATATTATAGTTATCGTTTTATATGGAGAATGCTTCAAAATAATTTTTAGAGGATATGGATAATTTGGTTGGAAGTATACAGGTTAAACAAGATGGGCCATGAGTTAATAATTGCAAAAGTAGAATGATAGGTACATAGGATTTATTATGTTATTTTCTTTAGCTTTGAGATTTTCTCTATCTCTGAGATTTGTCATGAAAAGAAGTTATAAAAACTACGCCAGGCTTGAAAGCACATGCCTATAATCCCGGTGACTTGGGAGGCTGAGGCAGGAGGATCACTAGTTCAAAGCCAGCCTTGGCAACTTAGCAAGGCTAAGCAACTCAGTAAGACTCCGTCTCTAAATAAAAATTTTAAAAAGGGCTGAGGGTATAGTTTAGTGGTTAAGCACTCCTGGCTTCCCTCCCTGATACAAAAAAAAAAAAAAAAAGAAACCCACAAGCTAATTTGTTTTGTAAAATGTTGAATATTTTGTATTGAAAAATACCACATTTCATTTCTTAAAATTTCTCCACATTTTTAAAAGTTTTTGGTTTTGGTTTTGATAGTGGGTATTAAACCCAGGGGCACTTAACTACTGAGCCATATCCCTAACCCTTTTTTTTAGTTTTTTTCTATTTTGAGGCAGGATCTTGCTAATTTGCACAGACCCACCTAATTGGGATCCTCCTACAAATTTGTAGAAAAGATAAAAATAATACTACTAAGAACTCACATGTACCCTTCACAGTGGTTCCCCAGTTGTTACCATTTTATCTGTCATTTGCTTTTTTTTTTTCTTTTAATTATTTTTATATATACTCATATATACCTACATATGTATTGTTTTCTTTTTAAACCATTGAAGAATAAGGTACACAAATGATGGCATGAGGGCTGGGACTGGGGCTCAGTGATAAAGCACTCGCCTAGCATGTGCAAGGCTCTGGGTTCGATCCTCAGCACCACATAAAAATAAATATATAAAATAAAGGTATTGTGTTCAGCTGCAAATAAAAAAGAAATATTAAAAAATAAAGATAGAAATAATGGCATGATGTTTCCTTTATAGTCTTCATTCATATTTTGTCTGTTGCCCAGTGATCTCTATTTTAGCCAAGAAAAAAACAGTTTCTGATCCAGTGTCCCAACAATTTGGGTTTGTCTTATGTATCCTCACAGTTATCAAATTGTTTTTCTGTGGCAGAAATGGTTCAGATGTTGTGTTTCCTTCATTGTGTCATATTAGGAATTATACCTAACTTTTGTTCTGATATTTTGGTTTGTTTCTTGAGATAGGATCTCACTTTGTTGCCCAGAGTGGCCTCAAATTTACAGTCCTCCTGGGGTTGTAGCTCAGTGTAGACCACTTATCCAGCACATGCAAGGCCCTGGGTTTGATCCTCAGCACCATATAAAAATAAATAAATAAAAGTATTATGTCCAACTAAAAAATAAGTATTTTTTTTTTTTTTTAATTTTATGATTCTCCTGCCTCAGCCTCCAGAGTAGCTGGGATTACTGGCACGGGCCACCATACCCAACTTTTATTTATTTATTTTTAATATTTTTATCAGTTGTTGATGGACCTTTCTTTTTTTTTTTCTTTTTTTTTTTATTGGTTGTTCAAAACATTACAAAGCTCTTGACATATCATATGTCATACATTAGATTCAAGTGGGTTATGAACTCCTATTTTTACCCCAAATACAGATTGCAGAATCACATCGGTTACACATCCACATTTTTACATAATGCCCTATTAGTAACTGTTGTATTCTGCTACCTTTCCTATCCTCTACTATCCTCCCTCCCATCTTCTCTCTCTACCCCATCTACTGTAATTCATTTCTCTCCTTGTTTATTTTCCCATTCCCCTCACAACCTCTTATATGTAATTTTGTATAGCAATGAGGGTCTCCCTTCATTTCCATGCAATTTCCCTTTTCTCTCCCTTTCCCTCCTACCTCATGTCTCTGGTTAATGTTAATCTTTTCTTCCTGCTCTTCCTCCCTGCTCTGTTCTTAGTTGCTCTCATTATATCAAAGAAGACATTTGGTATTTGTTTTTTAGAGATTGGCTAGCTTCACTAAGCATAATCTGCTCTAGTGCCATCCATTTCCCTGCAAATTCCATGATTTTGTCATTTTTTAGTGCTGCGTAATACTCCATGGTGTATAAATGCCACATTTTTTTTTATCCATTCATCTATTGAAGGGCATCTGGGTTGGTTCCACAGTCTAGCTATTGTGAATTGTGCTGCTATGAACATCGATGTGGCAGTATCCCTGTAGTACGCTCTTTTAAGGTCTTCAGGGAATAGTCCGAGAAGGGCAATAGCTGGGTCAAATGGTGGTTCCATTCCCAGCTTTCCCAGGAATCTCCATACTGCTTTCCAAATTGGCCGCACCAGTTTGCAGTCCCACCAGCAATGTACAAGAGTACCCTTTTCCCCACATCCTCGCCAGCACTTGTTGTTTGACTTCATAATGGCTGCCAATCTTACTGGAGTGAGATGGTATCTTAGGGTGGTTTTGATTTGCATTTCTCTGACTGCTAGAGATGGTGAGCATTTTTTCATGTACTTGTTGATTGATTGTATGTCCTCCTCTGAGAAGTGTCTGTTCAGGTCCTTGGCCCATTTGTTGATTGGGTTATTTGTTGTCTTATTGTCTAATTTTTTTGAGTTCTTTGTATACTCTGGATATTAGGGCTCTATCTGAAGTGTGAGGAGTAAAAATTTGTTCCCAGGATGTAGGCTCCCTATTTATCTCTCTTATTGTTTCTCTTGCTGAGAAAAAACTTTTCAGTTTAAGTAAGTCCCATTTTGATTCTTGTTATTAACTCTTGTGCTATGGGTGTCCTATTAAGGAATTTGGAGCCCGACCCCACAATATGTAGATCGGAGCCAACTTTTTCTTCTGTCAGACGCAGAGTCTCTGATTTGATATCTAGCTCCTTGATCCACTTTTTTTTGTCTTTGTCCAGCTTGTTTTTACCAATTCAGAGATTTAAGGAGTTGGATCATTAAGTTCTAATGTAAAGTTTGAGTTGTTATTGTTATTTTCTTCTAAAATGTCAGAATAGGTTTAAGTATTAGACATATGCACACACATACATATACATACTGTGGTAATCATTTATCAAATATGCACGGACTTCTTATTAAGTTCTTAAGTTAATGTTTAAAAAACAAAATGAAAATTTTCTATAACATCTATCAGTTTTTTACTCTACTACTTCAGAATAGTTTTCCTGTTCTTCCTGTTCTTCTCTTTCTTAACTGTATTTCTGGAACCTAAGATACACAAATGCTAATATTTTCCTTGTCTTAACAAAGTGTCAGAAAATTTTCATGTAAATTTGTAACCATTACCATTGGTTGATAGTGACTATAGAATTACAGGATGTGTCACAGTTTCAAAAGGATTAATAGGAATCAGCGAAATAAAGCATGTTGAATTCTGATCCTCAATCAGAATATGAGAGATGTAGCTCACAATCTGAATAATTTCAGAATTCTATGGTTAGGTATCCCAAACTATCTAATTATTTGGGGAATTATGATTGGGGGAGGGGGTACTTGGGATTTAACCCAGGAGTGCTTTAACACTAAGCTACATCCCCTACCTTTTTAATTTTTTTAATTGTAAGACAGGGTCTCACTACAATGCTTAGGGTCTTGCTAATTTGCTGAGACTGACCTTGAATTTGTGATCCTCCTGCCTCCATCTGTCTAGTTGCTGGATTACAGGCATATGTTCCCATAACCCCAACTTGGGCAATATTATTTTTAGATATATATATGACAGTATATTGTATTTCGACATTATACATACATTAAGTATAACTTATTCTAATTTCAACTTATTCTAATTAGGATCCCATTCTTGTGGTTGAACATGATGTGGAGTTTCACTGGTTGTATATTCATATATAAACATAGGAAAGTTATGTCTGATTCATTCTACTGTCTTTCCTGTTCTCATCCCTTCCCTTCATTCCCTTATGTTGAATCTAATGAACTTCTGTTCTTCCGTACCCCACCCAATGTGTATCTCCTTACTGTGTCTTAGCATTCACATACCAGAGAGAACATTCAGCCTTTGGTTTTGTAGGATTGGCTTATTATTCTTTATGGCTGAGTCCATTGTGTATATATACCACATTTTCTTTATCCATTCATCTGTTGAAGGGCACCTAAGTTGGTTCTGTAGCTTAGCTACTATGAATTGAACTACTGTAAACACTGATGTGGCTGCCTCACTGTAGTATGCTGATTTCTTAAAATATATTTAGAGACAGGATCTCACTGAGTTGCTTAGCACCTCACTTTTGCTAAGGCTGGCTTTGAACTCAGGATCCTCCCGAGCTGCTGGGATTACAAGTGTGCACCACTGCTCCCTGCCTCACTAGCATTTATTGTTCTTGATATTTGCCGTACTGACTGGAGATGGGATCTCAGTGTGGTTTGGGACATTATTCTTAAGCCTGCTTAAGATGTACTTTAAAAGCAAAGTATTTGCCTCTAAGTAAGAATGGTTTCATGTTGGAGTGAATAAAACCAACAGGGGCATCATTTTTCTTAAAACTTTGATTTAGAATTAGAACTTTGAAATATTTCACAGACTGGTTAAACTCACTTGAATATTGTTATTTTTTTAAGTCCCAAATAGCAAAGTAGGACATTGTAGGTCCTGTGGTCTCTGTCACAACTACTTATTTCTACCAGTGTAGCGTGAGCTGGCCATTGACAGTTTGAAAATTAATGTGTGTGGCTTTATCCCAATTAATGTTTTACTTATTATAAAGCAAGGAGTAAGTAGGGTAGTTTTGTACTTTGCTGACTCCTGTGTTAAACCTCTTTCTCAGAACACCAAGTAAATCAATAGTGGCATCTAAAGACTCATTATAAATTGAAAGTTGTAGTTGCAGAAACTACAATGGCAGTTTGGGAAAAGGAGCAAAAGCAAGGAAAACACGAGTAAACAGGCATTGGGAAGGAGTTATTGGAATCTTTTAAGAGGAGATTCTCTAAAATAGTTTTTGGTGATGCAACATTGGAATTGAGTAACTAAGGTTCCTCCGTAAGAGTTTAAGACCAAGTCATTGACATTAGAAGAAGGCATTTTCCATTATATTTCATTATCCTTATTTTTCATTATCCTCCTGAAACTGCTTGAATATGAGTTTTCTTTCCTGAACCATGTGGTTGTTGAAGAAACAAGGAAACAAAGTTGGATTTCTACTATAGCAATTAATGCTACCCAAAAAATCTACCAGATACCATTGTCTTTGGGTATCATTGGAAAATTGATTCCAGGACCCCCCTCACCCTGGCCAGGATGCCAAAATCAGTTAATGTTCAAGTCCCTTATATAAAGTACCATAATCTTCACATATAACCCATGCACATTCTCCCATATACTTTAAATCATCCCTCATCCAGTCCTCATCCAATCTCAATGCCATATAAGTAGTAGTTGTATTGGGTTAGGAAATAGTGGCAAGAAAAAAATATGTATATGTCCATTGTAACTAACGTTTTTTAACCAATTTTTTTATCTGATATTTGTTAAATGTGAGGTTACACAACCCATGGATAACTTTTATGGTATTTATATTATTTTAGGTATTATAAAAGAGACTTGAGCACATGGAGATTTTTGTTGTCTGTGGGGTTGGTGGTCCTTAATAAACCAGTTACCCACAGTACCACTATACTACTTGTAAGTGAATTTAGTCATGAATTAAAGTTGACTAACTGCTGAGACTGGGTACCTCAGGGATAGGAATATCTTGCTATTCCTTCTTTTTCTATGCAACTTAACCTCTAGATCTGTGGTTAACTCATATTTTACGAATTGCTTGTTATCTTCCAAAGCCCTGACTCCCTCTCAGCTATGGCTAGCTATATCTGAGATAGGCAGTGGAAGATGCCTTTCCTTGAGGGCTTTAGATAGCTTCTGTAGCCTGCTTCTTGTTGGTATAAATTCTTTAAAGGTATAGGGATTGAATAATCACAAAGGTTGCCTTATAGATTCTGAAGATCTAAATTTAAGTATAATCCGTGACCCTGAAGATTTCCTTTCACTTGGTGACCTTAAACCCTTTCTCAAGTTTTACTGTCTTGAAAAAGTTCTAAAGAATGAGATCCTGTGGTGCTTATACCTTTGTCAGGGACAGAGCTCTTATAGAAGATTCTTTTTAAAGCAGTTCTTTTATCTCCTAAAAGCTGTAGCTCTCTATAGTTGTTTCTATTATTTTCACTATGAAATATATAAATTGTCTTTTTCTCTTTACAAGTTAACAAACTATGGGGCTTTCAGTGAACACAGTTCCTTCAATAAATGATCTATACCTTAAGCAGTCTTTCTTTGCCACTGTAGTTTTTTATTATTATTAGTTATTGATGGACCTTTATTTATTTATTTATTTATTTATATATGTTGCTGAGAATCAAACCCAGTGTCTCACACATGCTAGCCAAGCACTATACCACTGAGCCACAACCCTGCCCTTGCCACTGTGTTTTTATTTAGGTATAACTTAAATCCATTATTTGTGATAATGTTTTATATGGGTGTGTATAATAGAGCAGATTATTTGAGGTATTAATTAATGGTTGAGTCCCAAGTTGTATACTTTTTTATTTTTGCACACTTTTTTAATTATTTTTTTAAAATTTATGTGACAGTGGAATGCATTGCAATTCATATTACACATATAGAGCACAATTTTTTATATCTCTGATTGTATACAAAGTATATTCACACCAATTTGTGTCTTCATACATGTACTTTGGATAATGATGACCATTGCATTCCACCATAATTTCTAACCCCATGCCCCTTCCCTTCCCCTCCAACCCCTCTTCCCTATCTAGAGTTTGTCTATTCCTCCCGTGCTCCTGCTCCCTATCCTACTATAAATCAGCCTCCTTATATCAGAGAAAATATTCGTTGTTTGGTTTTTTGGGATTGGCTAACTTCACTTTGCATTATCTCCTCCAACTCCAACTATTTACTTGCAGATGCCATGATTTTATTCTCTTTTATTGCTGAGTAATATTCCATTGTATATAAATGCCACATATTTTTATCCATTCATCTACTGAAGGGCATCTGGGTTGGTTCCACAGTTTAGCTATTGTGAATTGTGCTGCTATAAACATTGATGTGTCTATGTCCCTATAGTATGCTGTTTTTAAGTCCTTTGGGTATAGACTGAGGTGAGGGATAGCTGGGTCAAATGGTGGTTCCATTCCCAATTTTCCAAGAAATCTCCATACTGCTTTCCATATTGGCTGCACTAATTTGCAATCCCACCAGCAGTGTATGAGTGTATCTTTTCCCCCACATCTTCACCAACACTCATTGTTGTTTTGTACATATTTATGGGTCTTTGTGTCTCAATATGTGTATACATTTATCAATTTGTGTATGTGTGTGTAGTAGGGGGAATCAAGCCCAGTTCCTTGCTCACACTAGGCAAATGGTTTACCCCACTGAGTAACATCCCCAGCCCTGTGTAATATTTACATCAAGGTAAACACATTTGCCATCTCAAACATTTATCATTTCTTTGTAGTGCATAGCTCTGTGAAATTTATTTTGTAATTCTTCTTTGAAGAAATAGCAGCACATATTATTATGTATATTACATAACATTTGATAATAAACAACTACATTTTTGTTATTTTAGAGTGTATATGTACCTATTAAAAATCATTTTTTAGGCCTGCTCTCTTTTCCATCTACTTCATCAAACTTTCATTTACTAGTGACTTTTAATCTCCCTAACCTTCTTTATTTTATGGCCTTAAAATAACTAGTGTTAACTTCCTTTATATCTCATTTTCATTTTCTCTATACCTGTACAAATTTACATAAACATATTCAAACACAGATTTAATGTGTCATAATGGGGTATATGTCAATAGTCCCAGCTCCTTGGGAGGCTTAGACAGGAGGATTGCCTGAGCCCTGGAGTTGAAGACCAGTCTGGATAAGAATGCCAAGATCCTGTCTCTTTGGGAAAAAAAAAAAAAAAAAAAAAAAAAACAACTCTCACTACAAAACAGTATGCTATGTTAGGAAGGGACCATCTCCATATATTTTTCTTGATTGCATCATTTCCTCTTGTGCTTGATTTATCTTATTTAGTAGGCCATACCATATATTTATAAATATAGCCTGGGTATATGACAAGCTGTGCCATCTGGGTTTTGTAACTTCTCTTTGTGGTGTTTGAACAACAGCAAAATAGCCTAATAATGCATTTCTCAGAACATGTTCCTCAAATCCACTGAGCTAATGTCAAAACATTTTTTGACATACCAATTACTTTTTGTCCTGTTATGCTTAGAATTTCTACTTTTTTATCTATAGAATGCAAAGATATTTTGTATTGCCAGTTGCTTTCTGACTCTTAAATTAAAGCTAAAATAGCAAATCTACTTAATATTAGATAATTATATAACAGTGTTCATCCACTCATCTCCTAAAAGAGTTACATTACTAGGTTATACTCCTTGTCTGTCATTTTTGTTTGTTTTGCTGAGTGGTTTTCAGATTTTCTGTGTTTTAATATAACACAATGTGTGATCTACTTGTTTAGTCAACCTCTAAATTTATGCCTGAGGCTGAAATCTAGAATGAGAATCTAATGTAGAACCTCTAGTGAACAATATTCACTATATTGTTTTTTATTTTCCTATAAGCTGGGGCATATTCTTTTTTTTTTTTTTTTCTTAATTTCTTTCTTTTGGAGTGATATTTTTTCAGTCTAGTGTTTTTAGAATTTTGAAAAACACTAGGAAGAAAAAAGTTTAAAGAAACTCTTGTGTTTGTTGTTTTTTCTTTATATGATTCTGATATTGTTCTTTCAGTTGGTGTATTTATCTTACATCCAAACAGGGGTTTAATGGAAACATGTTTTCTTTCAGGATATTCTTCTTATTAATGTAGTAATTGAACAGATGATCTGTGATACTGATCCTGAGTTAGGAGGTGCAGTTCAGTTAATGGGACTTCTTCGTACTCTAATTGATCCAGAGAACATGCTGGCTACAACTAATGTAAGAAATCACCCTGATATTAAAAATTTGGACATGGGGAGTTTCACCTGGCTTTGCAATGAGATTTTGACAAATAGTAAATACCTTCCTTTGTATATGTAGTATTCAAGAAGAAGTGGTATTCTTGTAGCAATTCAGTTGTATCATATACGAGTTTATAATTATAATTATTAAAATCTTGATAATCTGTTAACATCATAAAAATTCATACATGGCATTATGAATATCATTGAAACAACTAAACTGCTTACTATAAAGTGATAAAGGGTGAATTTTACATAGTTTTTATCATAAAAGAAGAATGTATTCTTAAGGATCTCTTTTCTTTTCTCTTTAATTTTGGCAGTACTAAAGGATTGAACCCAGCTACATCCCCAGCCCTTTTTACTTTTATTTTCCTTTGAAATTAGAGAATACGTACATTATTTTTAAATCTTTCCTAGTTTGTGGGCCCAATTGTGTGAAAAATAATGGCAAAAAGTCAAGATATTATTTTCTAAATTGTAAACTATTAAAATTTAAAGAATAATTATAATTTTCATATTTTTGCATATTGGCTTAATAAATTAATTCAGCAGTTTTTCAAATTTGGATAGGTATTGAAATCTAAGGCTCCTGATTTTAAGCACTTTACCAATCACATGGCACGTGTGTTCACGTCTGTGTTTTCCTTCTTTTTTAAACCACAGATGTTCTACCACTGAGCTCCCAGTCCTTTTTGTTTTTTATTTTGAGATAGGGTCTTACTAAGTTACCAAGGCTGGCCTCAAATTTGTGATTTCCCCTGCCTTAGGCTCCCAACTTGCTGGGATTATTATTGTGGTAGCTCATACCAAACTTCTTTTTCTTTCTTTCTTTTGTTTGTTTGGTTTGTTTTTTGTTTTTGTTTTTGTTTTCTTTTTTTAAGTGTTTTTGGTTTTTCTTTAGAAACAGATCTTTTTCTGCTTTTGAATTATACTCTTTTAAAGATGAAAGAATTTTATACAACTAACCAAACATTGTTGGGCAAAGTGAGAATAACATATACCTTAATAACCACTGCTATTCATTTGTTTCTTTGGGAAAAGAATCAGGAAGCTATACAATAAGAAACAAATGATCAGTAGTAACTATTAAGATATATGCTGTTCTCATGTTTGGTTAGTTGGTTGTATTTTTTACCTCACAGTTACTTCGAGTTTATGTGTGGCGAGAACACTTTAAAGTCTAATTTTAGCAACTTCAGGTATGGAATACGTTGCTGTTAATTGTAATTACCTTGTTGTATGGAAGATTGATTGTTCTTACATTTCATATCGCCAGCATCTTTGAAAAAAAAAAAAACAATTGTTCTGAAAAACATTTTAGTATTCTATCATACTTCCATTTTTATTTAATATATAAAAGACTTGGTTTTTCATTTCTGCAAAAAAAAATAGTATTAAAGTGACTATAACCATTTTTTGGTTCTTTCACATTATATAACTAGTTTTTGGTTCTTTTCACCTTATCTTAAAATGTGTTGTTAGTATATGACCTGCACTAATAATGCTTGAAGATGTTTTCTTAATTGTGTTTGTTTCAGAAAACTGAGAAAAGTGAATTTCTAAACTTCTTCTACAATCATTGTATGCATGTCCTAACAGCACCACTTTTAACTAATACTTCAGAAGACAAATGTGAAAAAGGTAGGTTCTCTTTTTATCTGCTTAGGACTTCTATTTTTAAATACGAGTGAAATAAATATTAAAACTAACATGCTGTTTACTTGGTGCTTTATGTGACAGGGAAATTACTACTGAAATATTTATACTGCAGTAAAATTCTTGATTTTCCTTGTTTCTGAGTGTCTGTGGAAAAGAATGATATAAAAATTTTGGCTAAAAGTATTACACACTGATAAAGAGAGAGAGAGAGAGAGAGACACTTTAAAAAAGGAGACTGTCCCCAGAGTTAGAATAGATTATCTGGAGAGAGTTAAGAGCAAACAGTGTATTGCTACATTAGAAATCTGAGGGTACTGCTGGGGACAGTGCTACAGCCTGTAATTTCAGTGATGCAGGAGGCTGAGGCAGGAGGATCAAAAATTCAAGGTGACTCTCAGCATATTAGCAAATTCTCTTACAAAACAAAAAAATGTAAAGGAGCAAGTATGCTCAGTGATAAGGTATCCCTGGGTTTCATTCCCAGGATCAAAAAACAAAAACCTACAAGAAACATCAATTCCAAAGAACAATTTAACATTATGTGAAAGCCCTCTTATTTCACAATGTCAGGGTCAGAAATTGATTGAAGGGTTAAACAAAAAGTTGATTAAAGCAAATAATGATGTTTTTTAATTTTGTTTTGGTACCAGGGATGAACCCAGGGGCACTTTTCCACTGAGGTACATCCCCAACCCTTTTTGTGAGACAAGATCTCACTAAGTTGCAGAGGCTGGCCACCAGCTTGTAATGCTCTCACTTCAGCCTCCTGAGTCATTTGGATTACTGTCATTCACCACTGCACCTGGCTCTTCAAACATTTTCATTAAACCTGTAAATGTACACTCATATGCTAGTATATAGGGGCAAAGGGCTTTTCATGTGCATTTTTATTGTATTCCCTTATTATCTTCATTGCATAAATTATAACTATAATTTATAAGCTGCAAATTCTGGTTTCAGTTTATTAAAGGGGAGTGGAAACGTAAAGATATTTTTAAGGCAGTCTGAATACAAAATCCTATTACAGTTGTAAGTAGTATCTTTAGGTATATATTTAATTCAGCATCAGTTTTTAGTTGATCTCTACTATATCCAATTTAACTGTAGATATTCTAGCTATCTTAAATTTCATCAGCCTGCAGTATTTAGTTACTGATTGGTACCAGGGATTGAACCCAGAGGTGCTTAAACACTGAGCCACATCCCCAGCCATTTCTATTTTTTATTTTGAGATAGGCCCTAAAAACTTAGTGAAACCCTAAGTGGCTGAGCCTTCCTAGCTGCTAGGATTACAGGAGTATACTACTGACCCCACCTATTTAAATCATATTATGATGTTGCCATAACACATGCTAGCTTAAACAAAGGACTTAGATAAGTATACAGCTGAATTTGTGAAATCAGAAATTAGCGGGGGCATCCAGACTCTGTGATAATGCCTATAATCCCAGCACCTTGGGAGGCTGAGGCAGGAGAATTGAAAGTTTGAGGCCAGCCTTAGCAACTTAGCGAGGCCCCATCTCAAAATTAAAAAAGGACTTGGGGATGTGTCTCAGTGATAAAGTGCCCCTGGGTTCAATCACCAGTACCAAAAAGAAGAAGAAGCAAGTATGTGGGGGCATACTAGAGTATTAGCAACTATCTTGAAAACATTGGAAATCAATTAAGAGAAAGTAAACAGAATTTTACAAAATATAAAGTTGTAACAGAGACACACCCTATAATACCATAGATTTTTTTTTTCTGATTATATATCCCTATAAACATAGGGAATGTTTATGCATATACATGGTAGGTATAAGAATGTTACTGCATTGTTTGTTGTAGGGAATTGAATAAAACATGGTATATTCATATAATGGAATACCATACAGAGTTATAGTGATTGAAATGATTCTTGATGTATCAACTGAGTAATTCTCAAAAATATGAACTGAATGGGTACAAAAACACATCACAGAAGATTTTATTATAGAATAATTCCATTTATGTAAATTATAATTACTCAATTTAATGTTCATTTTAAAGTAAAACACTTATAGCATACAGAAGTAAATAGATAATATTTACTCTGTATTGGCTTTATAAAAAACTAACTTACTAAACTTCTTTTCAGATTTTTTTCAATGAAAATATGCCCCTTCAAATTCTCATTCCCATTCTATCCCCACTCCCCCATTCCTCAAGATATGCTGAATTTGGAGTTTATCACTTATATTTGCATATGCTTTTTATATGTATAATAGAGCATTGTTTTTCATATTAAATTTATTCTGATTATACATATTAACCTGCATTCTTTCCTTTTATTTGATGCTATTTTTGAGATTTATTCATATTGATACCTTGAGTTCTTATTTATTTTTAAATAAATAGCATTTAAAAATCTTTGCACAGTATTCTCTTGTATGAGTAGGCTATAATTTAGCTATTCCACTTCTCATATACCTTTGTGTCCAGCTTTTTGCTATTAAAAGAATGCTTCAGTATACATTCTTATACAGTGTAATTTGCCTTTCTGTGCAATGCGTTTCCCTATGCAGTGCACCTATATGTGCATGATAAACTATATATGCCTGAAAAAATGTTCTGCTTTTATTTTTTAAAGCATATCATTAACATATGTTATTCCAGAGTTTTAAAATTTCTGTATTTTCTGTTTTTAAATATGTGATCCAGAGGATATAACAATATCCTGATTGTTAATGATGAATGGGAGATAAAAGAAGATTTATCAGTCAGTCTTATCTTTGGTTATGGTCTCACTTATATTTTTATCAGAATACTTATCCTATGTTGTCTTTTAATAATTCCACATCTGCGCCCAATTTTTTGAAAGATTACAGATAGATATATATAACTAACCAAGGCAGCCAGCTCTTAATGATCATTATGAAGGTTAAAGGTGATTGATTAAAGATGAGTTTTACATATTATAAAGTATCTGTGAGGTATGAGATATTGTTACTGAAGTAGTTAATTGTAATTTTTTTTTTAGATAACATAGTTGGATCTAACAAAAACAACACAATTTGCCCTGGTAAGTATAAATTCATATTTTCTGAACTAATACAAATTCTAAGTTATTTTTTTCTCAGAGTATAAAGCATTTATATAAGGCTAAGGAAAGCATATTTTCAACATAAGATAAAATCAAATAATAGGTTCACTTTTTTCTTTATTATAAAGAAGAAATTTCACCTGCTCAATACAAAATATGGAAAAAACAGTTGTTTTTTTTCTGTAAATTTGCAGCGTATTTTCTGTTATGGTTTTGAAGAAGGCATTGTCTGTTCTTACTATCCTTGAACCTAAGTCTAAACATTGTTACTTCCACTTGGAACAGGTATAATAGGTGTGGGTCTGGTAGTATTGAAACTATACTATGTGCATCTAGCTTTTCATCTTTTCTGCCAAGTTCATCAAATTTCCTGGAGAGATCTGGGTAAGGGGATTCTTGCCTGTAATCTCAGCCACTCAGGAAGCCAAAACAAGAGTATCACAATTTCCATCTCAGCCTGGGCAATTTAGGGAGCCTCTGTCTCTAATAATAATGTAGAATGGGGTCTGAAGATGTAGTTCAGTGGTAAAGTATTTGCTTAGCATACACGAGGTCCCGGATTCTATCCCCAGTACCGAAAAATAAATTAAAAATTCCAGGAGAACCAATTTCAAATAAGGAGACTATTTAGAAATTAAATAGGGTTAGACAGAGATATGTAGCGATAAGAGTAATTTCTTCACCTAATGTAGGAAAGGGTAAACAAGATATTTGTTAAACACCATGCATCCTTTTTAAAATACAATTGTAGAATTGAAAAATAAAAAATTATTTTTTAATGGTGAGGAATTTTGGCTGTGACATACTGGCTATTTATGTTGGGAATAAGTAAAACTTCTTACTTGCATTTAAAGTGGAAGCAATCTTTGAAATACCAGAATTATATTTTTTATGGCCATTTTGTTATGAAAAAGAATGCTGCTTTACTCCAAATGGGCTTATATTTCCACAGAGTATGTGCTTATCATCTTTTGTATTAAAAAAAAATTGTATTTGGGATGTTGATTTTTTTTTTCTATTTTGTAAGGCTGTGATTCCACAGTTTTCTCACAATTTAATATTTCCTATTTCGTTGCCTAAAACATTTGTAATACAGCATAATTATCCATATAAGTCCTTAATACACATTAAAATTTGATAGCAATTCATAATCATTTCTTGAATTTACAAATCAAAGCCTCTTGAGGGGGAAAAGCACACTAGTTTATTTCAGTGGGCCTCTCTTTATGGATATCATGAATTGATGCTTTTAAAATTAATAGTTTTTAATGTAATATTTTTTCACTTTATATTCAAATAGCCAAAAATATCTTTCCCTTAGATGTGTTCAAAGAAAGCATAGTTGGAGCTGCAGTGTAGCTTAATGGTAGAGTGCTTGCCTGACACGTATGAGGCACTAGGTTCAATCCTCAGCACTACATAAAAATAAATAAAAGAAAGGTATCGTCTATCTACAACTAAAAAATATTTTTTAAAAAGCATAGTAATTTTTCTTAAGAGATTTGTATTGAGCACTTTAGACAAAACATTTGAAGTAATTCCTCTTTAGTATGAACCCTTTTATAGCATCATTAATATTAATGATAATACTTACTAAGGAAGCATTACCAAGAAAACTCAGTGAAATGAAGGTTATATTACATTTGTAGATTATATTACATTTGTAGATTCAGATTGTTTTCTTTCTGTTAGAAAATATCTACTTAGTAGGTAAAACTGATAATACTTTCAGATAGTCCGCCTAAGAAAAAGTATACGTCTACAGCCTTCTTAATTGTCATAAAAACAGACAAGAAAATGGCTCTAATATATAGGATATAAGCTTATTTAGTCTATTTAGATGTATTATAATATTCTATTTTCATGAGATGACTTTCTTTTTTAGATAATTATCAAACAGCACAGCTACTTGCCTTAATTTTAGAGTTACTTACATTTTGTGTGGAACATCACACATACCATATAAAAAACTACATTATGAACAAGGACTTGCTAAGAAGAGTTTTGGTCTTGATGAATTCGAAGCACACTTTCCTGGCCTTGTGTAAGTAACAATTTAAATGGACATTCTGTAAAATGTTTTTTAAGAAACAACATTTTTGGTAGAGATGATAGCTAAATTACCATTTGAAGTTTTTTCTATTTATTTGTTGAGCAGTGTGTATGCTATTAATGAGATGATTGTAAGAAGTCCTGATCGTCTGTGTTCTTAAAGGGCCAGTGGAGTAGATTACAGTGGTTCCCAACTTGAATCAGGCACCCATTTAGCTTAATTTTTGTTGTTGTACAATACAATGCAATGACAGCATTTCACTAATAGAACCAGGCCTGCCATCTTTTCCCTTTGCTCATGAAACTTATCATGTTCTACTAACTTAATCTCCCTAACCTCCTTTATTTTTATAATCTTAAAATAGCCAATGTTACTATTAACTGTATACATTTTTTCCTTTTCATTCCTTTCTCTCTGCTATACAAATTTACGTAAACATATTCACACACATAGGATTTTTTGTTTTTATTTGTACAGAAACTGAATCATATTAACATACTTATTTGTCTGCCCCTCAGTCCTGGTACTCTAGGTTAGTTGATATGGTATAGATTAATTTTTTTCCTAAAGATAGCAGATCATTTCATAATCTCTTTCATAAACTGTTGTATCATTTTCTAGTGAATGGATTGCAAGATTATTTTTGCTTTTTTGCCACTCCAAACTACAGTTGTAAATAGCCTGAAATACTAATTTTTTTATATGTTGATTTATTTATTTATGTAAAATAGCTTCCCAGTAATAAGATTGCCAGGATAAAGTGCTTATATATACTTCATAGTTTTTAACATATATTTTTATAATTTTTTTTTAATTTAACATATAGCTGCCAGATTTCTTTCCCCAAAACTTGAAGCATTTGACAATATCCCTGTACTCCTATTGCCTTTTTAAAATGGTATCAATCTGATGATAATGTGGTATTCCATTCTTCTTTTAATTTGCATTGTCCCAATTTTAGTACAATATTCATTTATCTCTGTTGTGAATTACATGTTATCTTTTTCTTAAGAGTTCTTTAACAAAAAATACAGTTTATTTCCTCCTGGTCTTTGGGGTTTTGTTTTGTTTTGTTTTGTTGATAGTTTTTTGTTTTTGTCTTGTTCAGGAAGTCTTCTATGTTCTAAGTATTCTTTTCAATTTTCTTCTAATATTTTTATTCTTTCATTTTTTACGTGTGCGTGTGCGTGTGTGTGTGTGTGTGTGTGTGTGTGTGTGTGTGGTGTATAATGCATCTGAAAGATGGTTTTGGATATGGTTTGAAGTGATGGTCTAGATTTGTTCTTTTCTAGATGGATAAGACAACCATACCAACACCTTTATTAAATAAACCACATTTTCCCCACAAAATTAAAATACCACCTTTATTAAACAGTAAGTTAAACAGATACATTTATGTCTTAATTATGGACTGTCTATTCTTTAATCTCATCAGTTGAAATAATAGCAATGTTTATTGTGCCATTATAATATGTATGTAGAGCTGGGCACAGTGGCACTCGCCTGTAAAAGGACTAGGGATTTAGTTCAGTGGTAAACTACCCAGGTTCCCAGTACTGGGAGGTTAAAATATTTCTATTATAAGAACCTACAGAGTACCCTCTTTTTTCTTTTTCATAATTTTCTTTGTCACTGTTAAGGATTTTTTCCTTGCGCAGTATCTTAAAAATTGTTTTCTTCAGGGGCTGGGGATGTGACTCAGCGGTAGAGCACTCGCCTTGCACATGTGCAGCCCTGGGTTCGATCCTCAGCCCCACATAAAAATAAATAAATAAAATAAAGGTATTGTTTCCAACTACATCTAAAAAATAAATATTTAAAAAAAATTGTTTTCTTCAGTTCATCATGATTAGAATTACTCTATTTGAATTTTAATTTTAGAAGCATTAATGTATTCATAGTTGATTTTCCCATCTGGTTTTTGATAAATAGTACTTTTTGATGATTGTGCAGTACTCCCATTAACATGGTTATATTCTAATGGAATGAATTTCCAGTATTTAAATATGTTGCTTTAGAATTGTCATTAAAAGGGGCTGGGGATGTGGCTCAAGCGGTAGCGCGCTCGCCTGGCATGCGTGCGGCCCGGGTTCAATCCTCAGCACCACATACCAACAAAGATGTTGTGTCCGCCGAGAACTAAAAAATAAATATTAAAAATTCTCTCTCTCTCTTTCTCCCCTGTCTCTCTCTCTCTTTTTTTTAAAAAAAAAAAAAAAGAATTGTCATTAAAAGTTACATTGTAACTGTAGCTTTGCATGCATGTCATTTCATTCACAGTAGTTTATGGATGCCTGATTGGTCACACCTTTGCCAGTTATTCAGTTTTGGGTTTTTTTGTTTTGTTTTGTTTTTTCAATCCTAAATGAAATATTTTTTATCCTGCCACAAAAAGAGGTGATATTGTAAGTCTAGCACTTCTCCCCACATTTGTTTGGTGGTGTTCCAGTTAACATACACTTATACCTTATGTAACCTGTTTCTATTTTATTCTCAGATATTTGAGCTTCTTAGAACAGGCACAACTGGATCATTTAACCAACTTCTGTTCTTGAACAGACAACTGATGTTATCTGTAGAATAAATTAAGAGGGAAAGGTTATAATATCAGATACAAAAAAGATTAAAAACACAATCCTTTTTGTGTTCCCTAAAAATTTTAGTAATGATATTGCTAAATTTATTTAGCTAGGAAAAGCTCGTTAAAAGAGAAATTTCTTTTAATATTTTAAAATATGAGAAGCTCGTTGCTATTTTTTCTTTTATAAATATATTTTTATCTACCACACTACATGCTTTCCCAAGGAAAAATAGCTCATACAGTTGGTAAATAGGGGAATGTTATTATAATGTGAAAGTAGCGGTAATTCACAGATGGTTTTTTCAAGGCAGGAAGAGCTAGAATCATGGGAGAGGAATTATAACCTTCATTGGAAAAGTTAAAAAATGAAACAAAAAAGATTTTTTTTAGATATCCTCTATTGTCCTTTGGTGTATTTTCAGAAAATCTAGAAACATCTGCCTTCATATTTCCTTCTCCCAGAAAGGCTATCTTGACTCTTGGCAGACTGTATACCATTCCTCTCCCGACCTCGGCCCCAATTCATACTGAACTATCTTTACTGTGTCTACCAAACACTGCTAAGTGTTATCATCATCATCATTTATAAGTTTTTAATATTTTTTTCCTTCTCTTTGCCATGGAGCTGACCACCTAAGTGGATTATTTATCTCCCAGATACTTTTTCCTGTGATATTGTTAACTATGGATATAAAGTTGTACCAGTTTTTACCTATCTTCCCTGAACTCTTTATTTTTCTCAAAACCCAATTGTTTTAGTGCACAATTTTACTTTTTGTTTTAGAAGAACGTATATACTACTTTATGGCAAAAATACTTCTAAAATAATAAATTATAGTAAAATCACCAGCTTATTCCCTTGTTTATGTTTAATTAGGTGCTCTTCGATTTATGAGACGGATAATTGGCCTTAAAGATGAATTTTACAATCGTTACATCACCAAGGGAAATCTTTTTGAGCCAGTTATAAATGCTCTTCTGGATAATGGAACTCGGTACAATCTGTTGAATTCAGCTGTTATTGAGTTGTTTGAATTTATAAGAGTGGTAAGTTTATATTAAAGAACTCTTAGTGATTATATGTAAAAGAATTAACTATTTGTGAAGAAGTAATTATATGTAAAAGTAAAATAATAATATGTAAACAAGTGATTTCTTCATTCCCCCTTTTCTCCTAAAATTGTGATTCTAAGTGTCTTAGAACCTATTTCTAATAAACTAAAGTTTTTTTAAAAATCAGATACTATTATATTCTTATTTGCCATGTGGTTGTAGTTTAGTGTGTTTTGTTTTGGTTTTGGTGTGTGTGTGTGTGCGTGTGTGTGTGTGTTGCTGGGGATCAAATCCAGGTCCTAAAAGTGAAATTCAGTGTAAACTGTTTTGTTTCTGTGGTCCTAGGGATTGAACCTAGGGCCTTCTGCATGCACAGCAAGCATTCTACCAACTGAGCTATATATAACCCCTCAATTACTTAATTTTGTCAGTTCCATTTTTACTGGCCAAATGTTTCAGGATCACATTTGGCATATATGAGCATTTCAATCATGCATACCATTCATGTGATTTAAGGTAGTTTTCTGTTACAGGGTAGTAATTTAAAAAAAAGATGGATAGATAAGATTGTGAAATAATTTGGTAGACATTGATGCAAAATACATAAAGATATGATGAGATCTTATAATTTTTAAGTTGGAAAGACCAGAAAGACAAGGATTAGATGTACTCCTTCAGTTACCTTACTTTGCAGATGAGGAAATTAAGATAACCAAAGTGATCAAGAGCTTTCATTTGATTAGTAGCACAATCAGTATTTGAAACTATGTCTCGTCTCAGTTTCAGGCAACAAAAGATGTGTCATAAAAAGATTTTGAGAGAGTTATATTTGAACTATAGGAATAAGATAGTACAACAAATTAATCAGTACAACAAATTTACCTCTACTGCACATATACACACAGAAATTATTCCATCAAGGAAATGACTACATTGTTGGAAAGAACAATTTTTAAAAAATGAAAGCTAGAAATTTACTCTCTAGTTGTTTCTTAATAATTGTGATTTCCACTGATTACATGTTATTTTCATATGAAGATTATTTGGCTAACTAGATTGTTTTTCTGAGAATAGTAAAGAAGGAATGCAATTAACTGGCTCACTAGTATCTGAACCCAGGTTCATAGCATACTTTTTAAGGAATCAGAGCTTTGTATGTATTTGTGTACTTTTTTATTAACGTGTATTTTTTCCTAATACTGACAAAATGATACTTTGGTTCACAATCCCATCCCTGGTATCATAATTGAATTTACATTTTTCTGAAAGTAAATTTGAGTAATAAATATATTGAATTCCCAAAATTATCCTTTTGGTCCATATAAAATAGTATATACCAGGAATAAACAAGTAGAATTCCAGATGATGTATTTCATTGGAACTATGTGTGTACTATTGTCAAAGGAATCTACTTTATTATTTAGATACAACATGCTATTTTGGTAAACAGAAGTCACTAAATTGATGTTAAAAATATGATTTTAACATCTGCCCTTTAGTAATAAGCCATGTGATCTTAATCAGAACACCCAGCCTCTCTGTCTCATTTTGTGTTTTTAGAAAACAGTATAATAAAACGAAATAGAATCTTGAGAATCAAGTGAAATTGTATGTGAAAGTGCTTTTTAAACTGTGAAGTGCTACAAAATGCAAAAAATCAAAGATGTAAACTAAATCCATTTACTTTTTATATCTCCAAAAAGGGCTCCAGTGAATTGCTTCTCCTTTTTCCCAAGTTTTTTGTGGAGTCCTGGTTCATGTATAAAGAAACTGGGACATTTATTTTTGGAAAGTGATTTTGAAAAACGTTTTTTAAATCAGCTTTGGAACTACATTTTTTTTAAAATTTTTCTTCTAACAAACATTGTATTGTATTTGAAATGTAAATTTTGTGCTTATACAGGAAGATATCAAGTCTCTGACTGCACATATAGTTGAAAACTTTTATAAAGCACTTGAATCGATTGAATATGTTCAGACATTCAAAGGATTGAAGACTAAATATGAACAAGAAAAAGACAGACAAAATCAGAAACTGAACAGGTATTGCTGGAGTATATTGTACTTATAGCTTACAGAATTGAATCCAAACATTTCCATAGTTTAGATTTTTTTATTTGAAATTTACCAAGGAATTTTCTGTCACTAGATAGCACAAATAATCTAGTAACCTTACCCCAAATAATCTAGTAACCCCAAATCCATTATATGATGACTTGCTACTCTGTATGATAACTCAAGATGAATTTTTAGTTGAGTTTATAATATCTGAAAATATTTTGGAGAATTGAACTATATTTTGTACCATGACTGAGGTGATTTTGATATAATTTGCACACGGTTAAAATTACCTTAGTTTCTCTTGGAACTAATGTAGTCATGAATTTTAAATCATTACTCAATATTTGTGATATATTTCTTACAGTGTACCATCTATATTGCGTAGTAACAGATTTCGCAGAGATGCAAAAGCCTTGGAAGAGGATGAAGAAATGTGGTTTAATGACGATGAAGAGGACGAAGGAAAAGCAGTTGTGGCACCAGTTGAAAAATCTAAGCCAGAAGATGATTTTCCAGATAGTTATGAAAAATTTATGGACACTAAAAAAGGTATTAACATTCTGAAATTTAAAAAAAAATTGTGCCTCCTTTTGTTTAGTACAGAAATTTATCTGTATGGGCATTCTTTTCATGTTTAATTTTTTTTTTTCATGTTTGGTTTTTATTTAGAAATTTTATCATCTACTAACACTTTTCCTTCTATGGAGTCTGGGCTTTATTCTACACTAAAATTCTGCTAGGGATTTTTATTACTAGATTATTTGAGGATTTCTGTTATTATTGAATAATAAAAAATATATAGATTCAAAGAAATATTCTGTAGTACTTTACCTTGACTTTTTAAAGCTTAGAAAACTGAGCTCAAAGAAATAACTTTGTTCTAAATTTTAAAGCTTTTATAAAACTTGCCTAAAGAAAATAATTAAGAAAAAAAGTTAAATTTCCCCCGGCATTCAGATATGTCTAACTTGTTTTATAAAACTAAGATCTTAAATAAATTATTTATCTTTCAGAATAACTAATCACTTTAATTTTATGTCCTGAGGAGTTGGCGTTTTTGGAATACTGTCTTGCAAATATCATTTAAATGATTAATAAAAATTTATATGTTAAAAGACAAAGCATTTCCTGGACTTATAAGGAATATGTACCTTTTGATAGATTCTTCTTAATCCTTATAGGTACCACTCTTACTACTGTTGAAAGAAGCAGTAAGGCCATACTTTTAAGTATTGCAGCCAGTGTTGAGTGCCATGCTGTTAAGAATCACATACAGAAATAGAAGTAACTGGATATTAAAGGGGCTGGATGCTTATACCATAAAAGAAATATAAGGAAACTGGAATATTCAGGGAATGAGACACTAATAGACTTGATCATAGATGTTTTAAGTATTAATTGTGGGGGAGGTTATTAGGTTTTAACAAGGAATAAAGAAGTATAGAGTCAGTGAACAGAAGACAATAAAAGGAAGAGGCAGACAGTAGACAGTACATGAATCTTTTCAAGAAAACAGTACAACATTGTAGAACTCTAGCATAGAATGGATGATTCTCGTATGATTTTTTTTTTTTTTTTTTGAGAGGAAGAGAGAGAATTTTTTAATATTTATTTTTTAGTTTTCGGTGGACACAACGTCTTTATTTTATTTTTATGTGGTGCTCAGGATCGAACCCAGCTCCCCGCACATGCCAGGCGAACGCGCTACCTCTTGAGCCACATCCCCAGCCCTCTTATATGATTCTTAATGCTCTGATGTTCACAAAATTAGATTTCTGGGACTCCAGGTTATACAGATATCACCATATACATGCTATCCTCTTAGAAAGCAAAGGCGGTGTTTTATTTTGATGTTTTAATTGTTATTTTCAAATGATTTGATTTAGCATTATTTATTGATATAGGCTCAAATTTTTACTTTTGCTTTTAGCAAAAGAAAGTGAAGATAAGGAAAACCTTCCCAAAAGGACATCTTCTGGTGGCTTCAAATTTACTTTCTCCCACTCTTCGAGTGCTGCTAATGGAACAAACAGTACAAACAGTAAATCTGTTGTGGCTCAGACACCACCAGCAAGTTCTAATGGGTCTTCTTCCAAAACTACAAACTTGACTACGTCAGTAACAGCCACCAAGGTATGTGAATTAGCACTACACAAAAACAAACTTTGCCTTTTCCATCTGTAAAATTGTTTCATGGTTACTGAAGAAAATTTGTAAAATCAGAGCAGTTTCAAAGAGGAAAGAAGTTAAACCATCAGAACATGATAGTTAATATTTATTTACTTTTCTTCAGATCTGAGTTTATCTAACACAAAATTGAAATACTCCTATAAACACATTGTGTGTCTGCTTCTGTTTATTATAAGAATGTTGTGTTATTAAAATGTTTTTGACTGTAGAATCTCATTTTATTTAGCTATATCATAATATATGTAAGCATCCTTCCCCATCCCTCCCCATACCTAATTGTTTTTTTTTTAGTACTAAGTTGATTCTGATATTTCACTGATTTGACTACTAGTTGTTGTATTTTACATTATTTTATTGAATAGTTAAAGTACTAGAATGTTTTCACACATATTGTCAAATTCATCTCCAAAGGTCTGTATCAGTTTATTTTCCCATCAGCAGTATGTGGGTGTGCCTGAATCACTGCAGCTTTGTCAGTGTTGTTATAACTATTCTTAATCTTTTCCAGTTAGGTAGAGTATGTAATATCTCTTTTCCAATTATGTGTCACTTATTATAGTAGTAAGGTTGAATTCTCTCCTATGTGTGTTGTCTGTTCATAGTGCTGTTTAAAAATTGGTTTATATTTTTCTTAATGTAAATGAATCTTTGGTTAAGAATATATCTGTAATTCTCACAGCAAATGTACTTCCCATTGCTTATTTTTTTTATAAACAAATTTAAATTTTATATCAAACTTTTATTCTATTGTTTATTTAGATTTTTTCAATTCGTGAAACCATTCTTTCACAAAAAAAAGAGTGACTTAAAAATTAAAATGCATTAGAATATAGGACATCAGTTAGTGTGTGTGTGTATAGATAGATAGATAGATAGATAGATAGATAGATAGACAAAACAAGGAAAATATTATAGTAGTACATAACTTAACTGAAGGAATACATCTTGTTTTGAACAGGAAATATACTTTGAGTTTACTATTTAGCAGAAATGTAGAATAACTTTTTTTATTGGTGCATTGTAGTTACACATAATTATTATACCATGTTTGTACATGCACATAATTTAATGAATCATTCAGTATTGTATTGAGGTAGGCTTTTGATTAAATATAACATAAGTAGCATTTTCAATGAGATTCTGTTTGAAACATTCTGGTTTTTTTAACTAGAAATTCTTAAAATTTTCACTCTTCAGTAAGTATATCGAATATATTGATATTAGTATATCAAGACATTAAGAATATCTGCCATGGAATTTTACTGTGTGGTTCAAATCTTGGCTCTGCTTCTTTCTAGCTATTTGACCTTGAATAAGTTATTTATTTCTCCAGGCCTTAGTTATCTGATTTTATATGGCGATATATCAGCACTTGCTTTATAAGGCTTGTTAAGAAATTTAAATTATTTAGTAAATGTATCGTGCTTAGATTACTGCTTAGCACTTTCTTTTTTAAAATCAACATAAAACATGTACTTATTTTCAAAAGTCAAATACTGGTCACATTTATATTTTTTTAAAAAATCAGTACTATGTTTCTGCAAAAAAAAAATATATATATATATATATAATTTTTTTTTTTTTTTTTTTTTTTTTTGGTACTAGGAATTGAACCCCTGGGGCTTTCAAACACTGAGCCACATCCCCTTCCCTTTGTTATTTTTTATTTTGAAGCAAGCCCTCACTGAGTTGCTGAGCTAGCTTTTTGAACTTGTGATCCTCCAGCCTCAGCCTCCCAACTTGCTGTGCACCACAGCAGCTGGCGCTTTATATTCTTAATAGCTGTTTTTACTTTTGTAAGTAATATGTTATTGCTGCTGTGTTGTTTATCAAGTTCAGACATAATTTATTAATTCCTTATTATGGAATGAATATTTAGCTTTCTTATCTTCACATTTGAATACTCCTTACAGCATCTGCGCTTTATTTCTCTCTTTATCGTAATTTTTTAAAAAGTGTTTGATAAGTTTGTGATAATGAAGACAACATAAATATTGTTTATTTTATATTCTTCTGTAGTGTTAGTCTTTATAAATTTTCACTTTTTCTAGAGTAAACATCAGTACTGCCTTTTCTTTTGTTAAAATAGTTATGTGTCCATTGCTAATTCTGAAGGACTTTTCTTAGGTTATTTTCGTGCATTTTTCTCTTGAAATCTTTCATTCTGTGCTCTCAAAACTTGCTACACAGCCATTGTCTTGAGGCTTCCTTTTTTTGCCTTTACTCTAAGACTTTATTTTTGCTTCTCTCCTGTCTTGTCATATTATTTGTTTCCCAAATCCTATGTCTCTGTTTTTTTCTTGATTTCCTGTCTCATTTTGATGGAGTATATCTTCTATTTTAAACTCTTTCTTATTAACAATTTAACTGAATGCAAAACCAGATTGGCAATAATTTTTCTAAAAAAAAAAAATTGAAGCTATTGCTGTCCAGAGTTTTTAAAGACATTCTTATTCCTCATACTTTTTGTGTGACTTTATTTTCTTCATGAAAGCATTTAGGATTTTAGCCCTACATTTGAAAATTTAACAGTCATTCTTCCATTGAACAGTCATGTCCTTCTATTTTGGAACATTTTCTGCTGTTTCACTATAAGTTATTATTTGGATGGAGTCTTCTGGATTTGTCCTACTAATCATTTCTGTGTTTTCCTGTCCCCCTTTTTTTGGTGATATTTCCTTATCCTTCCAGACAATTTTTTCAATTAAGTGCAAGCACAAATGTGTTTTCCAACCCTTTGTCACTAACAACAGATTATAAAATATAATCTGTGTCTTTTGGGATAAAAACAGTGATTGTTCTTAAAACACGTTAATTGCCCCATTACACTAGATTTTCACAAAATTTTGAAATTAAATAAGATAGGAGTTCATAGAACTAAAGCACTAATTTAATTTGTTCACAATACTCTTGAAAAACTGTGGCCACATTCCTTAAAGATGTCAGGTTCTTTATCCCAGTGGCCTTTAGTTTAGCTATTTCACCACCAGTGTCAATTGATACAGTTGAAGATGGGCAAGACTTTAGGTCCTAATGAAATTTTTTTTAGCTGTAGACACATGCAAGGCAAGGGCTTTACCACTGACCTATAGCACCAGCTCCCCTAATAAAAATTTTTTTAAAGATACTTTTTAAAGATTTGAATGCTATAAAGACACAAAGCACTTTGTTATATACATATTCTCTGAGGAAAAAACTTAGTAGCTTCTTAATGTGATTAGTGAATGTGACCTACAGTCATCATTTCACATACATGTATTTTTCTACATAGAATGTGTTTATAATTCTGATAATTATTCCAAATGTAAAATAGGAATAAATGGATAATTTCTTAACCTGATATATACTTCCATTACTAAAAGCTAGTTTTGTACATAGGAAATACCAGAAGTATTCCCACTTAATCCGGAACATGACAAAATGCCACTAACACTGCTGTTGTTCTGGTGTATTGATCAAGGCAGTTAGGTGAGATAAAAGTTGTTAATATCAAAAGGGAAATATAAAAACTATCGCTTTGATTTTTTGAAAATATTTCAAATCATGTGTTAGTAAGATATATCTTCTTTATTTCCTTCAGTGAAGGATGATTCCTGAATTCCATTTCAGATTTATTAATACTGAGTTATTTATATCATTAATGTTATTATATATTATACATACTAAATACTGTTGTTCTCTAATTACTGGATGTTGAAGCGTACTTGCATACTTCAATTCCTCTAGTGATAATTTACTTAGATGATGGTTTGTTTCAGAAAAAAATTACATTGTCTCTTCATAATTTGTCTTGATTCCTTTTTTAACTTTTGTTTTGTTAATGGTTCCTTTGTTTTGTATTTGATATTTTCCTTACATTTTTGGTGCTTCATATAAGTAACCGGATACCGTAGCATAAGTCTATAGTCCCAGCTACTTGGGAGGCTGAGGCAGGAGACTTGCTTGAGTCCAGGAGCGTGAAGCCAACCTGGGCAACATAGCAAGACCTTGTCTCAGAAACAAAAAAGAAAAAGATTTAACAAGTTGTCAATTCAGTAGAAGAAAGGATCAACAAATGATGTTATAAACTGGATATCCACATGCAAAAAAGTTACAGTGGATCCCTAACTCACACCATGTACAAAACAACTCAAAATGAATAAAGAACTAAACATAGGAGTTAAAAACATAAAACCCTGAGGAAAAACACAGGTGTAAATGTTCATGACTTTGGATTAGGCAGGGATATCTTAGATATGAAATAAAAAGAAAAAATAAATAAATTGAATTTCATCAAAATTAAAAACTAATGTTTTTCAGAGGATACTACTATAAAGTGAAGACAACCTACAAAATGGGAGAAAATATTGCAAATCATATAAGGAATTGGTACCCAATACCTCAATGTAACAACCCAGTTTTGAAATGAACAAGTATTTGAATAGACATTTCTCCAAAGAAAATACATAAATATTTAGCATTATTAGCCTGCTAAGGAAATACAAAACTACAATAAAGTACCACTTCACACCCATTAGGATGATTGTAATTTTAACAAAAAATGGACAAAAGCAGTGTTGGCAAGGTTGCAAAGAAATTGTGACCCACTTGCTGATGGGAGGTAAAAATGCAGCAGCTTCAGAGTACAGTCTGGTAGTTCCCCAGAAAATTAAACACACAAGTTAACCATGTGATTCCAGCAATTCCACATCCCAGTATATATTCAAGAAAACTGAAACATGTACATGAATGTTAATAGCAGCATTATTCAGAATAGCCAAAAAGTGTCCATCTGCTATGCTAATGACTAGTTTAATAAAATGTGGTATATCCAAATAATGGTTATTATTCAGATATGAAGAGGAATGATGTGCTGATATATGCTACAATATAAACTTCGAAAACAAGCAAAGTAAACCAATCACAAAAGCCATACACCACAAATCCATGGGAAAAAAGACTCGGACAGACCCTGGAAAGTGACTGTTAATGCGGTTTGAGACTTTTAGGAATAGGGGAGGGTGATGGAATTAGTAGTGATGGTGCATTAGTAATGATGGTTGTAATTTACTAAAATTGCTGAATTGTATACTTTAAAAGGGTGATTTTTATGATGTGGACTTAGAGCAGTACTTTGGGGAAGGTAGTTTAGTTTAACCACCCACTTAGATGGCTCCAATGGCTTGGGTAGGAACTAATTGTTACAGCATAGCTAGTCTACCACACCTGGGAAGTATAAGCTTCACCGAGGTGTTCTGAGCCTGAAAAAGAAAGTGGGGGGGGTGGGTGCCTGCTCAGTTTTGCAGAATTAAGTTTATCCCATTTTCATCCTGGCATCTTACCTTTGCCCTTTACTTTGCCTGAAGTCCCAAAGTTCTTTATAGAGTTATTTTCTCTATAGAGTCTATTTTCTTTATAAATGGTGGTGATGGAAGCCAACACAGATTTCGTGGCTATCAGAGGGACAGAATCAATGACCTGTTTGTCTGTTTTACTTGTCTTCCCTCTTTTCCCCCACTGTTTTTGTACCTTTGCTGTTGAGTCTTCTGAAGTTCTCTAAGAAAAATCAATTTGATTCTCATTTCTTTATCTCATTTTAGATACTTAGTTCTGGTTTCTATTATAAGAGTTACCTTGTCTCTGATTTTTCTTGTCCAAATATTCCTTAGCTTTCCTATGCTATTTTTCCCTCTTCCATTTCTTTGAGGGTAAATTTCTTTCACTTCAGTGAAGTTTTAGAAGGCAAAAGTAAATGCATTTATCGATCTTCCAACAGCTATAGTCAATGTAAGTTCTCAAATTACACAGATGTAATGATTTTTAAAAATTAGTGCTAAGAAAAAACTAGATGAATTTATAGTGCAGAAATCCTTAATAACTTCACATCTTATCCATATAATATTCCACATACAAAAATGGTTTTCAACTTAATAAGAAAAATCATTATAAAAAATGAAATTTTTAAGAGAATACTCCTTGAAAACAATCCAAACATCAACAGAAAATGTTTGATGGGTGAGTCCATACAATGGAATACAAAAGTTTTAATAGAATGGAATTTATGTGCTAACATCAGAACCTTTCTACCATGTATTTTTAAGTGGAACATGATTGTGGGTACCTGTACTTATTAACAACTTGATATTTTAAAACAATAAATTTCTGGATGTATATATTAAAAATATGGAATCTATCCAACTTCATAGGATACATCTGGATTATATAAGCCTTTTGACTTCCAACATTTCACATTTTGTATTCTTATTTTTATTGTAAACATGATTTTTAAATGTATGTTTTTGGTATGTATATGCATTGAAATATGAATAAAATTCAAAATTAAATTGTTTTGGTGGGCTTTTCAGACAATTTATTAATCTTAAGCCAAAAAATATCATTTAGGTGTTAACCATTTGAGACTGAAATATTTGTACATTATGGTACATCTTCTTAAGCATAATTAAAATGTATTGGTAACTCACGGTCATCTTTGTGAATATCACTGATGCCTTTTTATACTGCAGTTCTTCTTTCTTCTCTCCCAATTTGTGTGACTTAGAAACCAAATAACAGAAATAATGATAAATGGTAGCTAAGAGCACTTACTGAACACTGCATACCAAGTACTCAGCCAAAGTGCTTTATATCTTGTGTTTTCAATCTAATTTTCAACTAGTTCAGTGAGATCTAAATACTACTACTATGCAAATTTTACAGATGAAGAAAACTGAATATAGAGATATTAAATCATTTGCCCAGGTTCCTGCAGATATATAGTAAAAACATTGCAATTTGAACTCAAGACTACAATCAATGTATTAATATGCTGCCTCTTGCTTACTGGAACTTCAGACCCACCTATGACTTTGCTCAGAAGAAGTAGGATTCTCACAAATATGTTTAGTTCACAGACATATAATAACTATTCTAGGTGCTCAAAGCCCTTTTTTGATGAACAGTAATGTTTTACTTATGTTCTGATAAAATGTTAACACCAGATGCCTATATTCTTAGGTATGAAGGATGAGTTATACTTCAGCTGTATTTGTTCATCCACTACAGGTCTGAAGGGTTTGAACTAAATAATGTTTACAGTTAGCCCTCTTAACCTGTGGAACATTTGTTAAGTTTCATGGAGTTAGTTCAAAGTAATTGCAATTCTGTGCACTGCTACAATTTTCTGGAGAGTACAGAGCTTCAGTTGGACTTTAAAAGGAATCCGTTGTTCATAAAAGGTCAAAACCTTGAATTGCCTCATCCTTATTTTCAGTTATTAGCTTTTAGTAACCAGGTGATGTTACTGGTTAGTGATGTCTTTAGCCTTTTAAACTATTCTTCAAAAGCAGAATGAAAACAGTGTGTACTAAGTAATAAAATACACACATGAACAGACTACAGACTTCATTTCCCCACAGTGAAGTTTTGCTGAATTGAATTGAGTTCTGAGGTTTCATTAAAAATCTAAGAAATAGTAGAAAAGCTGAGGATTACTGAGTATGCTACCAATTAGTACTCAGTAAATGTTCATGATTTCAGGCAGTTCCTTTCTTAAATTCCAATGTGTTAATGTCAGATATGTCTGATTTAGAAAAATAGTTTCTAATATCTTTTAGTGAAAACATTTGTACTAATAATTGTACCAATAAGTTTTTTTTTTTAAGTTACCTGTTTAAAACATTTTTTTAATTCTTCAATAGGGAAGTTTGGTTGGCTTAGTGGATTATCCAGATGATGAAGAGGAAGAAGAAGAAGAAGAAACATCCCCCAGGAAAAGACCTCGTCTTGGCTCATAAAATATTTACTGGGGGACTCCCAACGTGTGGTCTTCTTACTAAAATGCTGCAACTGTTCAATGAGTGGAAAAATCTGAATCAGAAAGCTTTCTCACTTGAACTTATAAATATACAAGGAGTAGCAGAAGATCCTCAGTATATCATCTAGGAGAGTTTAGTTCTGTAAAAAAAAGAAAAAAGAAAAAAAAAAAAGATTCCCAGGAACTTGATTGCTTGTTAGTAATTAAGGGGTTTGCCTTTTCAGGCTGTAAAAAAATGGAAAAAAAATTTTTTTAATTTAAAAAAAAAAAAAAAGGCTAGTTACCAGAACCTGGGAGATAGTTTCTCAGCAAGGAAAGTCTCAGGTTTGGGGGAGGGAAAAGGTTGGTAAAATAATATTAATGCAGGGTTGCTCTGGGGGGTATCCAGTCTAGAAAAACGTTACAAAACTTCAGTTGCAAACCCAATAACATTACTTGTATAATGGTGCTGGCCATGTTATTGTTTTAATCAGTTGCCTCTTTTTAAAAAAAAAAAAATATGGAGAACAAATAGAACTATCAAAAAAAAAAAAAAAAGAAGAAGAAGTCAAGCTTTTGGGACCATTTCTTTGAAGACTTCACAGAAATTCAACCTTTTGAGTAGTTGGAGGGAGATACACCCTGTATTACAGCACACGTTAAATTTTCTACACCAAGAATTTTCAGTATGTATTTTGACAAAAATAAGCTGCATTCAAAATGGATAGTTTTGTTAATAAAATTTTTAAATCAGCACTTTTGAGATAATAGTAGCCATGAAAACAGTATTCCATAATGATCCTCTTCAGAACCTTGGAAATGGACAGAACAGAATGTTTTTCAGTAACCTACCAGTACAATCCTTTGTAGAAGATAAATTCTGAAGTCCCTTTTTGCTTTGTTAGTAAAAAGTGTTTATCTTCAGAGCTGCAGGCAAGTATTAAAGCATAATTTATAAAGACTAATTTAAAAAAAAAAAACAGTGCTGAATTGTAGTATTTAATATCTAGAAGCCATTTTGATCCAAGGAGTTAAGTGTCAAGTCACATGCAGTACAGGAAACTTTCCCACAAGCAGACAAGGGTGTAATACAAACAGCTGCTTTTTTAAAAGACTAAAAGCACATTCCATGTACCTAAAGGAATTTAAAATAACAAATTGAGGCAAACAGTTAAAATGTTTTATTTTTAGAACAGCAGTTAACTGTAAATATTTTAATGTTAGTTTGCTCATCTATGATCTGAGATCATGCTGAGATGAGAAAAATGTCCCCAAACACAATTTAATGCATTTGGGAAAAAAAAAAATCTAAAAATAGTAATTCCAGCTACAGTCTTTAGATCACCTTTGTAATGTGTTAATGGGTCCATTTTTTCCTGGAATAGCTTAAACTGAAGCAGTTTCCCCTGTTTTGGAGATTTTGTAGTTAATTTTAATTTTGGCTATTATTTGGAAAAGATGGGCTGTCTGTGTAGATATGAAGTATAGTTTTTCCATAAAACAGATGTTTATTTTGTATTAAAAATACCACTGTACTTGTTTTACACCATTTGTATACATGTGGTGATATTAATGCTGAACTGTAAAATTCAGGAATTAAAATGTGACCCTGTAATTCCATGATTGATGCTTGTGTTTGTTTTATGGTAAATATAAATTAACTCCATTTTAAATTATCTTTTTTAAAAGCCAATAAAATTATCATCCATAAATTTATTATAAGCCACTAGATCATACAACAGTCTGAATGAAAGCCCTAAACCAATAAAGGTCAACTGCACTTTTAACATCACTGATTACTTATAGAAAGTGAGCCTTGGGCAAGTAGAATCTCAGCACCAAAGATCACAGCAAAAAGCTATTCTTACTACTTTGATTACAGGTATACATACAATAAAAACCTTACAATTTCATAAGACAAGTGAGGTTATTTTCAACCAAGATCATATGAACACTCAAGCAAGTTTTATCAAGCTTCTTAGTTTTTATTAAATTCCTTCTTATAATCTAAAAGCAGCCCAAACCTAAAATATTTCCCTATTTATTCTTGACTCAATTTTTTAAGTTCCAGTAGGAAGTTATCTTTGTATCTTACGAATACTTAAATTTTCCTTTTTAAAAAACTGACTTGAGTCTCAAACTTTTAAATCAACTTCATCATGGAAACCTTATAGCAGAAATGTGAATGTTTTCTTGAAATACAGGATGAGTTTTCATGGTACATATCTTATCCACATGAGAATAAAACATACCTTGATAGCTCAACTATAGGAGTCCACATTCACTGCCATCTTAAATAACTGCCCTGAGGCAGATCCTTATTTTCACTCATTGAAGCAAACCAGAGCCCACATTTGTATACCTTAGGTCCTCTTAAAATATCTGTAAATGTAGTGAATATAAAAGCTATTTTTAATTAAAAATTACATGAAATCATTCTGTTTTAAGCACTAGGTTTCTTCATCCATCTAGTGATAAAAATGTAGGGCTGGGGCTGTAGCTCATTGGTAGAGCGCCCGCCTCACACTTGTGGGGCACTGGGTTCAATCCTCAGCACCACATAAAAAGTAAATAAAGATATTGTGTCCAACTAAAAAAATATTTTTAAATTAAAAAATGTTAACCAATGTAGAATACATTTTTGCAGTTTGGAGTTTAAATTCGATAAATAAAATGAGCACTACTTTTTTTTTTTTTTTTTTTTTTTAATATCACCCAACTGTAATTGGAAACTTAAAAGGGATACCAAAGCTGGGCATAGTAGTACACATCTGCAGTCCCAGCAACTCAGGAGGCTGAGAAAGGAGGATCACAAGTTCAAGGCCAGTCCCACCAACTTCATGAAACCTTGTCTCAAGTACAAAAAGTGTTGGGATTATGGGTCACTGGTAAAGTGCTCCTGAGTTTCCCTAGTACCACAAAAAAACATACAGATATCTGTATTTCTTTTAACAGACTACAGAAAACTTTTCTAGGGTCTTTTTTTAAAAAACCTACACCAGGTGGTAGCACTTCCCTCAACAAGCTCAGGCAGTTGTTCCCTTTGTTTCATAGTAGCTTTTCAAAAAAGTGTGGCTGAGTATTAACATTTATCACCTCTATTTTCCAAGTCCTAGTTGTCCTGCTTATTCAAGTGTACATGGTAAATATTCAGTTCGCCTTAATACTGCCCAAGGTATCTTCACTTTTCATTGGATTGCTTCCCACCAGGTAAACCCATAACTATTTTAGCCCAACCACTAGTTTACATATAACAACCATGCATCTTTAAAAAATGAAAATAATTTTGATAATGTAACCTCCCATTGCTCCATATTATAAAATTAAAATCCTCACATTCCCTTCAAGGCCCTACATAATATGAATAATCCCCCACCTATTTCCAATTTCACATGCTAACCCTCTCCACTCATTCTATATATATTCCAGTTCTTCAGTGTGTGCTTTATTTTTTTCCTGCTGCAGGACCTGAGTTATTCCTTCCCTCCATGCAATTACCCTTCCAATCAGCTTAAATATTACTTGCTCAAGGAAGTTTAACCAACCTGCTTTATAGCACTATTCACTATTCCTTTTTAATTTTTTAAACTATTATTTTTAAAAATCTTTGGTGCTACTAGAGATTGAACCCAGGGATGCTCTGGCACTGAGCTTCATCCCTACCCTTTTTATTTTTGAGACAGGGTCTAGCTTAGTTGCCTAGGCTGGCCTCAAACTAACAATTATCCTGCCTGAGCCTCCCAAGTAGCTGGTATTACAGGTGTGTGTCACCCAGCTTGCACTCTTCCTTTCTAACACTTTGCTCTTTGGGCATTCTTCACAAACTCCAGGAAAACAGAGATCCCTTTAACCTACTTGTAGGTGTCCAAGTCAGAATGAATGAACGCACTATCAACTAGTTTCTATACCCTCTAAGAGAAAACATTACCCCAAAATTTGTATTAAATTAATTAGTACAAGTAGCTGCCTTATGCACTGTCCTTCACTTCAAATGTTTACTATGATGAGCTTATATTTGCATTTAGAAAAGCAGGTATTTACTTAAAACTAACAGTCTTGGTTTAAGGATTAATAATTTATTTTTAAGAAAATTTGGACTTTTGCTAATTTTTAATTATTACTTATTAATAACTTCTTCTTTAAGTTTCTCTGCAAGCAATCGCCTCTTTAGTAGTGTTTGTTTCTCCTCTGCTGTCATTTCTGGTTTCTCTGTCATTTCCTTAAAAAAAAAAAAAAAGAGAAAAGAAAAGAAAGAAAAAAAATTGGCTACAATATAAAATGGGTTCATTTGTATTTGTCTAAAATTCCCAACATATAGCCTCAAAAAAACAAAAGACTAAGGACTTTGGGGGGCGGGGGGTGGACAATAAAGTAGTTTCCTTAAATCTTTTTGTAAAAATCTCTTAAAGTCTCTTAGAGGTGGTGGCTCAGATATTGACAGGACATTTCAAAATTTTCAGATGGCTTAGGTAAGACAGACCACTGACCCCTTATGAACTCAGAGCAAGGCAAGTAAAAGAAAAAAAGAAACTGCTGTTATTTCTACCTCACAAAATCATCACAACTCACTCTTCGAGAAAAGATGTAGCCACTGTTGCACTAGCAGGGTGGTTAATATGAATGAATCTATAAGCAAAATTCATTAGAGGCTCTTCTGCACATAATCTGATTTTGAGAATTCTACCTCTAGATATAAAATTTAAGCATACTAAGGCTAACCGTACCTCTACCTCCCCCGCAGGCTTTCCTTTTTGCTCCGTATTTTGGACCTGCTTAGTTCTTATATCCTTTCTCATGGACATCAACTTGTCTCTCTTCTGCTTGAGATAGTGCTCTCGTTGCCGCAGCTCTTCTGTTCCAAGAGCTGACAAGTTCTGGGTCAAATAACAGAAGAAACTATATAAATTCACATCCACATAGCAAGTGGCAACAATACTTAATTAGATTCAATTAGAAGTTTGAGTTCAAGATCACAAGAAAAGTCTTATGTGTGGCTGTTTACATTGTTCCTAGTACTTTGTCATTTAACACAAAGTTGTTAAAAACTGATACAGTGGGGTTGGAGTTGTGGCTCAAGTGGTAGAATGCTTGCCTAGCATGTATGAGGCACATGTATGAGGTTCGATTCTCAGCACCATATATAAATAAATGAATAAAACAAAGGTCCATCCATGTCTAAAAAATATTTCTTTAAAAAATTATGTAGTCTTTTACTTACTGCTATTGGTCCTTCAATGTTTGCATGTTCTAAGCCAGGAATCTTCAGGCTTCTTTGTGGGAGGGAGGACGTTTCAGGCATCATTTCCACTTTTCTTGCCAAAGGTTGCACTGACGGATTAGCAAAATGCACTTTAACTTCTGGCAGCAATTAGGCAATGATACCAGTTAGAAATATTAGAGAAATGTTAAGAACTAAGATAGAGTCACCAAAATGAGGTTACAATAATACTTGATTTTTCTTCATATTTATTCAACCAACATGTATTCATTGTCTACACTATACCAAGCATTTGGTGAGAATAATAAACATGGTCTCTGTTCATCCTTAAGAAACTTGGACTACAATTTCTATTATGAATAATGACATTTCAACAAATAACGAGCTCCTACTGATTTTTAGAGGTTTTTTTGGGAGGGGCGGGGGTAGTAGGAATTGAACACAGGGGCACTCGACCACTGAGCCACATCCCTAGCCCTATTTTGTATTTTATTTAGAGACAGGGTCTCACTGTGTTGCTTAGCGCCTCACTTTCGCTGAGGCTGGCTTTGAACTCGATCCTCCTGCCTTAGCCTCCCAAGTCGCTAGGATTACAGGTATGCACCACTGCGCCTAGCCAAGCTCCTACTGTTTGTACAGTACTATAGCTACAAAAAGATAACCCTTGTTTAAAAGATTAGAACCACTTTCTGATATAACAAAAGGGTGCTACATAATCCAAATAAATAGTACACAAATTCTTCAATATGTAATTGGCTTCCAATTTTTTCTTGCAGGTAAAATAAGAAACTGTACATTTATAGAAAATTACTATAGGGGCTGGAGTTGTGGCTCAGTGATGGAGCACTTGCTTAGCAAGTGTGAGGCAATGGGTTCGATCCTCAGCACCATGTAAAAATCAATACATAAAATAAAGGTATTGTGTTCATCTATAACTTAAAAAATTTTAAAGAAAATTACTGTAAAGCTAAAGGATTTTTTACTTTACAACAGTAGCTACCAGTATTATCAATAACTTTGTATTTACATAGTGAAGATAACTATAAGCCTACAAATGCATTAAGAAAAATGTAAAGATTCTAAAACAAGCAGAAACTGGAAGCACATTTAAGTATTTAATACTTTTAGGTATTTAATACTTTTAGGTATTTGCTGACTGTTCCAAGAGACATCATTAACATTCTAATTGATCCTCTGAGTCTTCTTTTTTTCTTTTTCCTAAATTTGAACCATTTTTTATTATAAGATTAGGTAATGTTGCCAGGTGTGGTGGCACATGCCTATAAATCCCAGCGGCTCAGGAAGCTGAGGGCAGGAGGATTGCGAGTTCAAAGCCAGCCTCAGCAAAAAGCAAGACAGTAAGCAACTCAGTGAGACCCTGTCTCTAAATAAAAATATAAAATAGGGCTGGGGATGTGGCTCAGTGGGCAAGAGTTCAATCCCTGGTACCCCCCAAAAAAGAAAAAGATTAGGTTATGCTTTTCAAAGAAAGATAAAACATTTTCAGTCTAAAGTACATGGGCTTCAAAACAAAGTAGAATGAGACAAGCAAAGATATTTAAATGATGCAAAGAACTAAAAACATGATGGAGAAACATGATACCTATGTCTCTAAATGATTAATAATCTTGCCAATGTAGAAAACCAGAAAAGGAACTTTATGCAAGAAACTTGACAAAGGACCACAACCCTAGCATAGAGTGAGTAAAATGACTGCAGTGCCAGGGAGTTTGAAGTAAGAAAAGCTCTACAGGCCTTTGAATGGTAAAGTAAGTCTCCATGAAAGAGCTAACTATGACAGAAATTAATGAGTTTAAACAAGTAATTGATAATATGCAGATAGAGTTAAAAGTCTTTTTTACTAATGGTGATTAGCCATTAATAAAAAGAGGTAGACTTGCCCCCCAAATATGGAACCACAGAGCTAGATAAGAGATGGTTCACTTTCTAACTCAGAAGCAGGGAATATATATGCATTTATATTCAGTTCATGTACTTAGGGTAGACAGTTCTTGCCTTCACTTTGTTAGTGATGAACATATTGTATACTCTCAATCAGAGAGGAAAGTACTTGAAGCCAAAATACTTAGCTTCTCTGATTTTTAAGAAAGGAGGATAAGAAAGCCTCAAGAAAAAACAATTCATCTCTGGCAACTTTGCATCAGTTTGAGAACAGATACTATCTATTTCTAGCTGGAATAAAGGAAAAACATGAGAAGAGGAATAAGAAAGCAGGTCGTCTTCTTGATGCTTCCAAATTTAAGTCTTTTTTTTTAGGTACTGGGGACTGAACTCAGGAGTGCTTTAGCACTAAACTATATCCCCAGCCATTTTTATTTTTTATTTTGAGACAGGGTCTCATTAAGTTTCGGAGGCTAGCCTTGAACTTCTGATCCTCCCAAGTTCCTGGGATTACAGGAGTGTATCATTTGTGCCCAGCCAAAATTAGGTCTTCTTAATGTATTTCCATCACTTTGCATGAACTGATTCCCTGATGTTTGCTATGCCCATTTGAAAAATATTTTTTTGAAAATTAAAGTCATTACTTTTAAAAGCATCCACCATTTGCTCTGTGTCATTAATATGTATAACTGAGTTACATGTGGCTAGAGATAAAGTTTTTTATAGCTTCACTTACTTAGTCAGATAAAGAACTCCACAGAACAAATTTATTCAAATTATGTCAGGTGCAAACATTAAATGTAAGTATTTATACTTAGGTCTGTATAAAAACAAATTTGGGTCAGCAAATTAAAACAAAGCACAGACAATTTCTAAAAGTAGGAGTTTTTGAAGATATAATTCAAGTGAGGTTATTTCTACTTAATAAACTGAATATGAAAAAAAGAAAAATGGTTAGATATGCTAGGAAGAAAGACAAAAAAAATAACTTTTATAATCTTGCTTGTTTCAAAGCCCCCTATTTGTTTTAAAAACTAAGATTATACTTCCTTAAAAATCAGTGGGTACTCTGCCAGGTGAGGTGGTACATGCCAATAATCCCAGCTACTCTGGAGGCTAAGACAGGAGGATCACAAGTTTGAAACCAGCCTCAGCAACTTAATGAGACTCCATCTCAAAATAAAAAGAACTGAGGATGTAAAGCATCCCTTGATCAATTCCCAGTATCTGATGATGACGACGATGATGATGATAAGAAGAAAAGAACTCCTCTTAAGAAAAAAGGAATAGAGAGGATCTCACTCAACTTGATAATATCTAAAAAAAAAAAAAAAAAATCTAATATCTAAAAAAAAAAAAAGCCAGATGTGGTGGCACATGCCTGGAATCTTAGCTACCTGGAAAACAGCACGAGGGTCACTTGAGCCCAGGAATTTGAGACCAGTCTGGGCAACAGAGTGAGAAAACTCTTTAAGACCTGATATTATTCTTACAGGATACAAGGTAAACATACAAATTAATCACTTTTCATAATACCAGTAATAGACAAGTAGAATTTAAATTAAAAACACATGCCCCTAAAACTATACCCCAAATATGAAATGTTTAAATATAAAATCTAACAAAATGTGCACAAGATTTCAATTCAAGGAAAAATCTTAAAGAATTAGTCTGAGCATGGAGACACAGGCCTATAATTCCAGTTACTTAGGAGGCTGAGGCAGGAGGATTGCAAATTTGAGGCCAGTCTAGGCATATTAATGAGACCCTGTCTCAAAATGAAAAGTACCACCAAGAAAAAAAAAATCAAAACCAAAATAAATGGAGATATTCCATGTTCATGACATGACAGGAAGTTTCAATAGTGTCAAGATGAGAGGTCTTCCTAACTTAAGCCACAGATTCAATGCAATTCTAATCAAATCCCAGCAAGTTATTTTTGTGGATATCAACAAACTAATTCTCAAGTTTACAATGGAAAGACAATAGTCTCAGAATAGCCAACTTAAATTGAAAACCGAAGTCAGAGGACTGACACTCCTCAACTTCAAGACTTACTATAAACCTACAGTAATCAAAACAGTGTGGTATTGGTGGGGAAAACAAAATAAATAAATAGATCAGTAGAATTTTAAAAAGAGTCTAAAAATAGATCTACATAAATATAGTTAACTGATCTTTGATAAAGGAGCAAAGACAACACAAAGAAGAAAAGAGAATTGTCAACAAATAGTGTTGGAAAAAACTAAACATCATATGAAAGAACAAAATCTAAAAACAGAGTTTACAATCTTCACAAAGATTAACTCAAAATGGATCACAGACCTAAATTTAAAATGCAAAACTATAAAATTCCTAGAAGATAACAGAAGAGAAAACCTAAATGCCATGGGTATGGTGATGACTTTTTAGATAAAATACCAAAATCACAAAAGAAATAATTAACTGAACATCATTAAAAAACCTCTGCTCTGATTCCAGTGACTCAGGAGGTTGAGGCAAGAGGATCACAGGTTTGAAGCCAGCCTCAGCAATTTAGCAAGACTCTCAAGATCCTGTGTCAAAATAAAAATAAAAAGAACTGGGAATGTAGCTCAGTGGTAAAGTACACCTAGATTCAATCCCTACAACTTGAAAAAGAAGAAAAAAAAAAAGGAGGAGGAAACCCCCCCGACTTCTGCTCTGTAAAAACAAAAAACAGTATGAAAAAAATGAGAGGACAAGGAACAGACCAGGAGAAAATATCTGTAAAAGGTACATCTGATAAAGGACTATTAAAGCACCCTTAAAAAAAACTTCAAAATATGAAAACCCTCAAAAAATAATAGGCCAAATAACTTAACAGATACATCACCAAATATACAGATGAAAAATAAGCATGTGAAAAGATGCTCCATGGGGGACATGACTCAGTCATAGAGCATTTGCCTAGTGTTCAATCTCCAGCACCAACAAAAACAAAAAATAAGAGGAAAACAGAAAAAAAAAAAAAAAAGATGCTCCACATCACTTGTCATCAGGGAAATGCAAATAAATCAACAATGAGACACTATTATACACCTATTAGAATGGCCCAAATCTGGAACATTGACAACACCAAATGCTGGTAAGGGAAATAGAGCAAATGAAACTCTCATTCTGCTTGTAGGAATGCAAAATGGTACAACCACTTTTGAAGAGAGCTGGGTAGTTTCTTACAAAATTAAATGTACTCTTACCATGCAATTCAATCATGCTCCTTTGTATTTATCCAAAGGAACTGAAAACTTTCATTCACGTAAGAAAACCTACACAGCCCTTTATAGCAGCTTTATTCATAATTGCCAAAACCTGGAAGCAACTAAAATGGTCTTCTATCTGTGAATGAATAAACTAACTATGATACCTCCAGGCAATGGAATATTATTCAGTGATAGAAGGAAAAGAGCTATCAAACTATGAAAAGACATGGAGGAACTTTAAATGCATACTGCCAAGTGAAAAAAAGGCAATCTGGAAAGACTACACATACTGCATATTTTCAACTATGTGACATTCTAGAGAAGGCAAAATTATGGAAATAATAAAATGTCAGCAGTTACCAGGGGTCGTAGGAAGAGAAATAAATAAGCAGAGCACAAAGGATTTTCAGAACAATGAAACTACTCTGTATGATACTGTGATGATAGAGATATGTCATTATACATTTATCAAAACTCATAGAACATATAATATCAAGAGTGAACCTGTATACTATGGACTTTGGAGAATAATGATGTGTCAGTGTATATTTTTCAACTGCAAAAAAGTATACTAAAAAAGTGAGGCATGTTGACAATAGAGAGGTTATACATGTGTGGGGCAGAAGCTGTATGAGAAATCTCTGTACCCTCAGCTCAATTTTGCTGTGAACCAAAAACAATGCCAACAAAGAAAGTTTATTTAAAAACTTAAGTTGCTCTCTTGTTGCTCTCTTGATGTTAAAAAAAAATGGGTAAACATAAACTTATCTGAATTAAAGAAGTTTTTCTGAAATGTAGAAGAGCATAAGGTTTAGAGTAAGATGACACAGATAAGACAGTTTAACTAAGCTTTTTGCTTTTGCTCAGTGATCTGGGATAAGTCACTCTGAAATCAGAACATATCGAAAGTGGATCTGCCAAATATTTTACAAGGTCATACACTAATGTGTTGTAACTGAATTTCATTATATTTGATTTCAAAGACACAATTTCTGACTAAACATCTGGAAACTTTGTTTTACCTCATTTTTTAGTTGTGCTTTAATTCATTATGAAGGTAATTTAATAGTATCTTCCAAGTTTGGCTTTTTGCTTACAACACCATGTAATTGTAAACAAGAAAGAGAATACCAAACATTATGTGAACATATCTTGTATGCTGCATCCATAGCACAAATGTTGGTGGCTCCCTCACAAAGAGTTTTGCTCACAGCTCTAGGTTCTAGACTTCACTTAGAAATATGGGGACTATATTTTCTTTTCAGCTGAGTATTTCTTACCTGTAATAACTAAATTCACAAACAACTTTAAATTTTGAAGCCATTCAATATTCCCTCTGAGGTTTTTGAGGGTAAATATATGAGAGTATAATATGCTTTGTACAATGTTTACATATTCAGAGTATCAGAGAAAATTCAGTATAACTCAATCTTACCTGAGGGTGGGTGTTCAAAATGTTCACCATCCCCTTGGAAATTGCTCATTTTTGCAGCTTCACTAGTATGTACTGGGGGCTCTTCTGTTTTAGCCTCTAATAACTTCAGAATTCCAAAATTCAATTAAAAAACACACACACACACAGTTTAGATTAACTTTTACTAATCCAAGAGAGTCTATTTTCCAAAATTTTTAACATGTTATTAGCTCCTACTTTTTGAGGTAGGTAAACATTTCAATTTAAATCACACAGTATTAATGATAACTAGTATGATTTGAATTTGAACTTAGAAAGAACTGAGTGGAAACCCAGTCTTCGTCCTTACTATTCATGTGACTCAAAGTAAAACACCAAAAAATATTGTAAAAGAAACAAAAACATTTAATTACAAAGTGATTTTCCATTATTTGTTTAAAATAGTCTATATGTCACTACTATGAAATGCTTAAAGTAGCCACAGTTGGTTTACTTCTATTTCTAAAATGGAATAGTATATTTAAACCAAAGAGGGCTGGGGATGTGGCTCAAGTGGTAGCTTGCTCGCCTGGCATGCGTGTGGCCCGGGTTCGATCCTCAGCACCACATACAAACAAAGATGTTGTGTCCACCGAAAACTAAAAAATAAATATTAAAATTCTCTCTAAAAAAATTAAAAATAAATTAAAAAATAAACCAAAGAAATTGTTTAATCATAGGAAAAAAGTAAACTAATATTAATTCATTTTTCTTTAAAAATCAAGAAAAATCCAACCTTATACAGCTTATTAGGCAATTCATGTATACCTAAATAATAAACCTCTATATGCTGGGTGATAGATACATGGGGATTCATTATTATTACCATCTCTACTTTTTTGTGTTTGATAACTTCCATAATAAAAAGTCTCAAAAAAAATCATTGACCCCTAAGACATATTATCCAAGAAACATACTATGTTTTGCATAAAATCAGAAGGTCATAATTACTATCTTCTAATAGTTATTTTGAACTGGTGTTATTCTATATCTTAACATTTAAAAATCTTCATTAATACCTAAGAACTTCACTTCCCTTTACTAAAAAGAAATTTACTCAAATCCCAATGGCTTGGAAGGCTGAGACAGGAGGATCATGAGTTCAAAGCCAGCCTCATCAGCCGCGAGGTGCTAATAAGCAACTCACTGAGACACCATCTCTAAATAAAAATGGAAAATAGGGCTGAAGATGTGGCTCAGTGGTCGAGTGCCTCTGAGTTCAATCCACAGTACCTTCCCCCAAAAAAGATAAATCTCTTTCTTCTGCTTTTCATTGGGTACTTAGAGTAAAATGGATTTTTTAAAGACAGTAAAATAATACAAGTATGTATCATGACTAAGAGGAAAAAATGTGGAAAACGCCTGTAATCCCAGGAACTTGGGAGGTTGAGGCAGGAGGATCAAAAGTTCAAAGCCAGCCTCAGCAAAAGCAAGGTGCTAAGCAACTTGTGAGACCCTGTCTCTAAATAAAAAATACAAAATAGGGCTGGGGACATGGCTCAGTGGTCTAGTACCCTGAGTTCAATCCCTGGTAAAAAGAGGAAAAATTGGAAAACAACTTTTTTTTTTTTTGGTACTAGGGATTGAACCCAGGAGCACTTCATCACTGAGTTACATCCCCAGCCCTATTTTATTTTATTTTATTTTATTTTATTTTTTATTTTGAGACAGGGTCTCGCTACGTTACCTAGGGCCTCACTAAATTGCTGAAGCTGGTCTCAAACTTGGAATCCTCCTGCCTCAGACTCCCAAATCATTGGGATTGCAGGTGCCTGACAAAGAAATAAAGAAAAAATTTAAGTGACTGAGAGATAGTTTATATTAGGTTTCCTTTTCTCCTCAAATAGATTGTGAAAATATAGAAAGGGAAGCAGCCAGGAAAGAATAAATACTAGCTTCCCACAGCTCTATCAGAGGAAAATATCCTTGGAAAGATTAGGCACTTTTTTTTTGGGGGGGGAGGGGGGTAAATGGTTGACCAAATTATTTAATGTACATTTCCTACAAACAATGACATTATTTCATATAACCACAATAAAGCCACCAAAATCAGGAAGTTACCATTGAAACGTGACTGTCTCATACCAACACCCCATTCATATTTTGCTGGTTTTCTTGAGCGCTCTTTCCACCTAGGGGTTGGGGCAACAGACAGAGTCCCTAGTTGCATTGAGTTGTTAGGTACGGATAGTGTCCTATGAGCTGGAAGAGCTCCTCAATCTTCCTGTGACTTTTGTCACCCTTGATACTCTGAGACCTTCCACCAGCAGTTCTGTAGACTGCCCCTGGTTTGGGTGTGTAGTAGGTTCTTATGGTTAGATCCAGTTTATGCCGCTGGGTAAGAATGTCACAGGAGTGATGTGCCCTTTGAGAGACATCTATCAAGTAGCCTATGATCTCTGCTCATCCTTTTATCAACAGTGGTCATTGATTATCTGATTAAGGTGAGATTAGGCACTTTAAGGAAATGGTTCTTAAATGGAAGAACTGTATGCCAAGAAATATGGTACTGAATCATTCTGCTTCTACATGATAATATTAAAGCCTGCAAGGAACCTTTGGTAGTAGCTGTATCTGCTGTTTCAACACACTAAAGCAGTCAAGAATGGAAAAGTAAAATATTTTTCTTAATCTTTTATTCAGAAAATTAAGGGAGATTTTTATAAGGAACTCCCCAAAACATGAAATGTATTACAGTTTTTGAAGTTCATGATCTTGGTCTTTATTATGGAGTTTTAAAAATAGGTTGCTTGAAGATTTATAAAGTGAATAAAGTTATAAAGAGAGAATTACTTATTTTTGGTACTAGGGATTGAACCCAGGGCCTCACATACACTACGCATATGCTTTCCACCACTATGCTACACCCTGACCCAAAAAATACTTTCTATATAAGAATGTATAAGGTTACACACTCTTGTAGGAAAGAAAGTATATACTTCATGCATAAAAAAGTATAAAACTTTAAATATAAATGCTTAGACTTGCCATGAAAATATGACTACTTGAGGAACTGTGTAGTTTCATAGAAGCTTAAATGTTAACAGCAAAAACTATGTGCAAAATTAGTAAGAGATAACAGCAACTGAATATACTCCTGTTGTATTTATATGTTCTGCAGGCACCTTTTTTTTTCTCTTCCTTTCTTCCTCCTGGTCATATTCCTCTTTTGATTTTCTGAAATATACAAATATAAGGTTAAAAAAAAGTAAACTTTGTTTTTTGGTGAAAAAACAGTGTTCAACTAAGCAACATGCTGTGAGCAAGGCATTTTGGACACAGAGATGGAAAATATAATACTGCCAGGCTTTAAAGCTTACAATCAACTGAAGAGAAATAGACAATATACTGCACAATAAAATTTAGTAACATAAAATACATGGTTACCATTTCTTTAAGAATTGTGAAGGGAAATCCTAAATCCAAATCTGAATAGCAAATTCCATTAATCAATACTTTGATTTTCTTTAGAGAGATTAATTATTACCCCCCCCCCCGATAAGAGCCATTTCTCCCCTCATTCTGTTTTTTTCAGTGGCATCTGAACTATCATAAAGCATTCCTGATGCCACTGTGCCAAAGCCTATCAATTTTTACAAACTGCTCACTGAGGCAGTCTGACTTACGAAAACAGCTGAGGGTAACATTTGTACATGTTCATAACTAACCTGTACCATAGTATATCCACCTCAAAAGCTTTTAGAAAATAAAGTCTAAAAGCACAATGGATCAGTTTTCAGATTACATATCAACCAATGCAACCAATACAAGTCAAAACTTCACCATTACTATGTACCAAATACCCTGCTATCTTCAAATCTTTAAATTCAAAGCATTCTGTGCCATGGAAATTAAGATCTGGCAAGAAAGGGCCAGGTCAACCTACACATCTGTTTTCCTCCCTACAACCACTCAAACCCACTGAAGTTAAGCACTAAATTAGGACACCTGTCATAGTTTCCACTAGGCCATCTAACCCAATGATCATCTGGTACTCCACTCCACAGTTATGCAGGTATCCTTCTCCTCTAATCTTAGTACATTCTCACAGTTAAAAATTAGATGCTACAATTCCCCGCCCCCTTCCAAAACTTCCATAATGGTCAGGAGACCATAGAAATGCCCACTAAGCTTTCCTAGTTCTGCGTAGGCCCCTTTTGTGGGTTGCATGTCTACCCCACATAAGGCATTTGGATGAAAAATCATGTACTACAAAGAAGAAGAGATCTGCAAAATACTAATCTGGAATAAACACCTCCCGATGTTGTCCAGTCACCCTGTCAGCTATGCATCTGTGGAGTCTGGAAGACAAGTATCCTACCATGTGACAACTACTGCTAATTCTAAGATCTAGAAGCCATGAAGAATTCAGCTTAACTCCCCTCCTCACCAGGGTTCAGGCTGGGTATACTGCAACTTTTTTTTCCATTAGTGATTAATTATATGGTGAGAGTAAAGGGAAAAAAAAAATAGACTCAGTTGGGCTAATGTGGCATGAGTCACCAGAAAATAATTCTTCCTATTAATTAAGAAATGCAAGGGGCTGGGAATGTGATTCAGAGGTAGAAGGCTTTCCTAGTGCTAGAATTCCTGGCTAAGAGAAAAATAAATATAATACGAGTTGAGCATTCCTAATATGAAAATTCAGAATTTTTTGTACAACACCACAGTGCTCAAAAAATTTTAGATTTTCAGATTAGGAATGCTCTCAGTAAGGCTTATGCAAATATTCCAAAATCTGAAACCATCTGGCACCTGAAACACTTTTGATCCTAAACATTTTGGATGAGGGATAACTCACATAGTTATAAAATGATAAATTTGAAGGTCTTTAGTAGAAAATTTAGATATTTTACTAGTTTATAATATTTTCTGGATAAAAAGCACATACATATAATTATTACTGTTATTATCTTAACTAATATTACTAATGATTCATTCCAAAATAATTATAAAGAAGTATACCTAAGAACTTCCCTCAGGATTTTCATCTCTTCCTGTTCAAGGTCACTGACCACATCAGAACCATCAGTCAAGCAGTCAGGTAACATACCTGTTCAAAATCAAACACCACATGGAATAATATCAACTCAACTGAAAACACTTATTTTTGACTGTTCTAGTTCATCAAGTAAAATTAATTTAAAATTTATCACTTAATAAAATATTTCATTCTTATCTTTTAACTCTTTCTCATTTTAGAAAATAAGTCCCACCAAAAATAACCAAAATTTTATCTAGAAATATATCTCAGTAATTGTTTGTGTTTGCTATTAAAAATAACAATCATCATCAGGACTGGAGATGTAGCTCTGCAGTAGACCACTTGGCTAGCATGCTATCTGTTCTGGACTTGATCCCCAATACCACACACATGTATACAAAAGATATCTGGAAATAAACAATATAAGTTTCTGGCTTCTGGAATCATACAATATCTGAGAATATACCACTGAAATCATTAAGCTAGGATTAATAATAAAAACATGCTCTTAAAGGTGACTCTTAAATTGAAAGAGCTTAAAAAATATTATCTTGTTAAAACAGCATTTAGGCTGGGGATATAGCTCACATGCACAAGGCCCTGGGTTCAATTCCCCAGCATCACCACCACCAAAAAAAAAAAAAAGGCATTTAATACTCTTCATTCATTTATTATATGTTAACATTATATTATAGCATTTATTAAATGTTACTAAAAAAGAGTTCTGTTTACTATGTGCAATAGAAACATGGTGCTAAGTACTTTGTGGAGGTATTAAAAAGATGAATAATGCAATATCTGCCCTTGGAGCTTTTTTTCATATATTGATCTAATAACTATAAACCACAGCAATATCAACTTCAACCCAAAGCAATAAAAACTGATAGCATGTAATTTTGTAAATGTAGGTTTAATTTACTTTTTTACTTATATATTCCTGGTAAACAGGAAGAGTGGTAATAAGTGTTCTGCTTCTATCTCTAATAATTACTTTCTAAATTAGCAGAATGTCTCCTCCTTTTTTCCTTCTATTTCTTCATCCACGTATGACTATGGGATTTTATATCTGCTCTAAAGTAAAGTAGCTTCATTATTTTAACCCCTTTGATATTTAGATGCATTTTCAAAATTAAACAATTTATTTTGGGATAATTGCAGATTCACACACAGTTGTAAAAAAAAAAAAAAAAAAAAAGAAAGAAAGATGCCATATACTCTTGACCCAATTTTTCCCATGAGTAACATCTTGCAAAACTACATAGTACAATATCACAACCAGAATATTGACAACTATAAAACTCGACAATCTTATGTGCAATTTTGCTCAAAGGACATAAAATTATTCTTCTAATAATAATCTTTGTAGGGAAAATTAAAAGTACTAAGGGAGGAATAATGCAATGTATTTCAAAACCATCACAATAATGCTCTGGCATGCATTTTCCCCAAATTCTTAGATATGATACAACCAAAATCCAGAGAGCCTTTCAGAATTTTCTCACCACAAAGACAATTTTCAAATAGCCTGCAGTTTTCTAAGATACTAATCTCTAGATCTAAATTAAGCAATATTCTTAAATACAAGTATGAAAATTCTGTAGCAGAAACTAAGAATTAGTTTATGTTAAAATGTAGTCAAACTGTCCCACACTGTGGTCTGACACCAGCCATTACTCCATATTATCACCCTCATCTTCCCTCATTAATGTATACCACATTTTGTGTAGTCATCAGACAGCCAAATACTTAAGAGGCTGGGTCTCCCCTACCCCAGGAGTAATTTTTGACTGGTTGAAACCAACCATAATAGGTTCATTCACTATGCCAGAAAGGCAAGTGACCCCCAAGCCTGATCAATAGGGTTTGAGGAGAAAATTCTTAGAGGGCTTTCATGAAAGTGCTATCTTAGTAACAAAAAGAAATTTACAGGAAGAACAGGAAGAAGCATTCCTTTTCTTCAAGAGATTCTATTAAGCCTGCATTGGATATAGCCAGAGTATAATCATGAGAGAAGATCCTGAGAATGGCAGAATATAAAGATAAAAAATGTCAGGGTCCTTGATAATATCACTAAGCCACCAAATGAACCAACCCTGGACCTGTCTTTCTTTTCTCCTTTCCTCTGGACTTGCTCTATGAGATGATTATTTCTAATTGTTTAGACCTTTTGATGGGGGTGTTCTGTTGCTGGAAGTCAAGCTATAGGTATTTACTCCCTTTTTATTAAAATCTAAATAGTTTCCAGTTAAATTTCAATGTAGTGTCCAATGTCAAGTTCACTGTTTCTCTTATCAAAACTGATTGTCTCAAAACAAATTTTACTAATATAAAATAATTATCCCCACAGGTCAGAATAAAGCATAGTCTCAGGAATATTAAGACAAAAAGATTTTATAGATCAAACCATAGTAAAAAGACAAAAAGAGACTATTTTCCAAACTTATTTACACAAAAGTATCAACACTGTGTTATGCATTCTTCATGGTTAGGGTAGTATTATCTCCTACCCACGGACAACAGCTCTATTACCTGCTGTGGAAAGCATCTTGGGAGTTTAGGGGATGGTTAAGATAATGGCTGGCTCTAAGGAATAGAGTCCACTCACATCAGACAAAATGAAAAGGAGAATCTTCAAGAGTTTGCAATAGAAGCACTATTGTTGTATGTTCTAGACACTTAAGAGTAAACAGTACAACTGAACTTTAGCTCTCATTTCTTCAGGAAACAATCAAAAGTATGGTCCTGCTGCCAAACTATGAAAGAGGTTATAGGCCATGACAAAGAATATCAGTAGCAATCTATCAAGCAAAGGAACACATAAAAATTAAGATAACGTTACCAGAGCCAGAAATCTGAAACAGAGATGAGAATCTGCTTTGAAAAGGAGATGGTATATTAATAAGAAGTATGATTAGAAACTTGACTGTTTTAAGTCAGAATATTTAAGTAGTTCAGGTACAAAAAAGGGGGTGAGGACAAAAGCAAAAAAGGGCTACAGGGGAGGTGAGTTTAAGCACAGGGACAGGCAAAAAATAAAGTCAAAGAGAGTTACTAGAGCCTTCTGTTTTCTTTTCTATTGATGTTGGTACAATAATTTATTGCCCTAGACCAGTGGTTTTTAGTGTGGTCTCAGGACCAGCAGCTTCAATATCAGCTGGAAGTTTGTTAAAAATGAAAATTATTAGGTCCCAACCCAGCCCTACTAAATCAGAAACTGAGGTTATCATGTGTTTCAACAATTCTTCCAACTGATTCCAATACACATGAACCACAGTTTCTTTCTCAAGTCTTAACAATGATAAGCTAGCGGAGTAATCTTTTCTTAGCAGTAATTATAACCAATACAAAGTGTCATAAACACAAAAGCTAAAGAGAAAATCAAGTCTGCTTTCTTTGAGATGTCCAATATACACTGATCAGTTTACACTTTTTTTTTTTTTTTTTTTGGCGGGAGGTTGGGGAGTACCGGAAATTGAACTCAGAGGCACTTGACTACTGAGCCACATCCTCAGCCCTATTTTGTATTTTATTTAAAGACAGGATCTCACTGAGTTGCTTAGCACCTTGCTTTTGCTGAGGATCTCATTGAGTTGCTTAGCACCTTGCTTTTGCTGAGCAATACTGTCACAGAGAACACCTCAACAAAAGCCTCATCAAAAAGATCTATTTGAAAGAGGAAGGAGCCCTTCCCCCATTATTGAATTCGAAATCCTCCTGCCTCAACCTCCCCAACCACTGGGATTACAGGCATGCACCACCATACCCAGCTACACTCTTGAGTCTCTTACATCAGCTAAAGATTTTCAAACTTGAAATAAATGTATAAAAAGTAGCCTCACTTAAGATCATATTAGAATTTTTTTTAAAAAAAGCATTAGCACTTAGATTTCTAACTTCAACATTTTACCATTTCTCTCTTGAATTATTCGAATAGCTTGCAACTGCATTTCAATGTTTTTCTGGACCATCATTGCTTTAAAGATAGTAAAATCTTCTGCTGCCAACACAGGTTGCAAAATGGCCTGTGAAAAGAAATCTGGAGGTTAAATGAAGACTAAATTTTTAAAACTATTTCCCACACATTCAAATAATTTTCATTGCAAAACAGCACATTAATTCATGAGTGCTGTATCATTTATGGTTAGATGACTCAAATGGAAAATTTTAAGATTTTATTTTAAAATCCTTTAAGATACAATTCTCAAGAGGATAACTCTCCAAATCCCATGTTTAAGCTAAAGTTAACCATGATACATTTTCCAAATGAGCCAGTACTAAATGACTCTGAAAAAACAACACAAGAATCTGGCTTACCTTTTTGAAGTTACCACTTCAGTATTTAGGTTTGTTTTTCTACCAAAATAACATCTATTTAATTTATATTCCTGTCACTTAAATTTTATTGCTTAATAAAAATTCAGTAACTACAAAAATCATCCCTTAATCAATAAAAAGTACCAAGTTAAATGTCAATAAATGGAATCTGGAAAGTAAGTGTAATGAACAATTATGTGAATGCTGTTGTAGTTGTCTTATATGCAGAAAGTTATTAGAAAGAAGCAGAGTTAGAAATTGCGATGTAAAATCAACTGAGAAGTACAAGAAATTAAAAAAAAGGTGTCTAATATTAGGGTGCACACTTAATACTTCCCTTAACTATTGAGAATATTATATTATTAAGAGCAAATCAATTTCCAAACTAATTAATAAAAAGTAGAATAAAATATAAATGCCTAAAAACAGATCTTATTTAGAATTCTTTCCAGCTTTACATGATATTACTGGAAAAGCTGACCATACAAAATCATGCTGAGGCAATGAAGGATATGTGATTTACTAGGTAGGCATTAGCAATATTGTCACAGAGAACACCTCAACAAAAGCCTCATCAAAAAGATCTATTTGAAAGAGGAAGCAGCCCTCCCCCCATCAACCAGCTTACATCCTAGATTTGTGCAGGAGAACAAAACAAAGATAAAGTGAAAAAGCAGTTCTATGTGACAACTACATGGGGTCAACTATAGAGAGAAAAGAGGAAATGTTTCTTTTCCACTAAGTTTACAAATACAGTCCAGAAAGCCCCAAAGCAGGACCTGACAAACAAGCTTCAGCTGTGTTTGAAAGCTGCTGCCCAGAGTTCAGTACTCAAAACAATGTGGGCAGTCTCTGTGATTGCTTACTGAAGTCTACCAGGGTCCGATTTATAGGATTATGCCACTAAATAACTTCTCTGGAACTTATAATACAAGGTTCCTCAAAATGTTATTCTTGATTCCTCTTAATAAATGCAAGAAAGAGGAATTAATAAAATGCATATTCCTGAGCCCTGCCATAGATACAGTTCATCTAAATCTCTGGAGGATGGGTGCCCACACATCTCCTCAGATAATTCTTTTTTTTTTTTTTTAAACTAACAGATGTGAAAACTGGTCATTAATGGCACAGATGTTTTTATTTATTTTTTATTTTTTAGAGACAGTGTTGAGAGTGAGAGACAGAGAGAGAGAGTTTTTTTTTTTTTTAATATCTATTTATTTAGTTAGTTAGTTAGTTTTCGGCGGACACAACATCTTTGTATGTGGTGCTGAGGATTGAACCCGGGCCGCACGCATGCCAGGCGAGCGCGCTATCGCTTGAGCCATATCGCCAGCCCCTCCTCAGATAATTCTTACAACATTAAAGTTTGAGACCCACTGATACATTAGGAAAGGAAAAGAGTCCATACATTAGGAAAAGAAAAGAATCCTTGATAGCAAAAGCCTGCTTTCAGTTTGACTATGCACCAGTCCCATGACTTTCAACATATCATGTAAATTCTCAGAGCTTCAGTCTCTTTTCTGTAAAATCAATATATTAACAACAATATCTATACAGTATTTCATTGAACCTAATACTGTAGATTAGTAAGATAAACAACTGTTTTATATGCCACTAAGAAAAAAACACTACCAATTAAACTACAATATCATCAATTATAAAATGCATTCCTACTTTAAAGATATTGTGATAAAAATTGCCTCATGCAGAATGATTTCTTTAAAAAATCATGTATGCGCATATATAAATATATCACCGAGAACTTCACCTTTATGTATAGGTAGAAAGAACCAATCAAACAAAAATAAATAGATGAACAAAAGAAAATCTAGATGAACAGAGGAAGGAAAATGGGGGAGAATCATAAACTGAAATAGAATTCAATGCATATATGAGTTTATCAAGATGAACCTAACTACTATATATAACTATAGAATTCTAATTTTTAAAAAAATTTGCTTCTTAGAATAAAAGAAATACAGAACAACTTTCTAACTAGGTATTGGGATTAAATATGATGAGAAAACATTTTATAAACTGAAGAATGAATATAAAAGTAATTGCTCTGGACCTTTTGATGCTGGTTAAAAGTATTAAACCTCTAGCTAGGTTAAAGGGGAAAAGAGCAAAAGCACAAACTACTAATCTCAAAAATGAAAAAAGTGTTATCACTACTGATCCTAAGAACATTGAAAGGATGACAAAGAAATACCATGAGTAATTATGCCCATAAATTTGATAATATATATGAAATTCCTTAAAAGATACAATCTGCCAAAACACAAAAGAAGAAATAGATCATTTGAACAGCCTATGCCTTGATAATGAAGTTCAATCAATAACTTATAACCCTATATAATAGAAAATACCACACCAAAATGGGTTCACTGATGAATTCTACCAAACATTTAAGGAAGAAATTATACCAATTCTCTACAATATCATCCAGAAAACGGAAGCAGAGAGAATACTAATTAATTCATTATATGATGCCAGTATTACCCTAATGCCAAAACCAGACAGACATTAAAAGAAAACTACACATCAATCTCTCTCACAAACAAAGATATAAAGATATTCAACAAAATTTAGCAAACTAAAAACAACAAGGTATATGAAGAATTATAAACCACAACCAAGTGGGATTTATTCCAGGTATGCAAGGATGGATCAGCATCTGAAGATCACTAAATATAACAAATATCAACAGAGCAGAGAAGAAATATCATCTGATCATAATAACAGATATGGAAAAGGAATCTAACAAAACCCAACAACCATTCAAGATTAAAAACTCTCAGCAAATGAGGACTAAAAAATTCCTCACCCAGTAAAGAACATCTGTTTAAAAACATACAGCTAACATTAAACTTAATGGTAAGAAACTAGATGTTTTCCCACTAGATCAGAAATAAGGCAAGAATGATCTCTTTTACCATTCCCATTCAACACTATACTGGAAGTTCTAGTTAATAAAATAAAACATGAAGAGTTAATAGAAAATTATTAATTAAGAAAGAAGAGGGCTGAGGTTGTGCCTACATGGCAGAGAACTTGCCTTATATGTGTGAGGCACTGGGTTCCATCCTCAGCACTAGATGAAAAAAATAAATAAACAAAATAAAGTTATAAGAAATTAAGAAGGAAGAAAGAAAACTGTTTTTGTTCACAGATAACATGACTTGTCTTTAGAAAATACAAAAAGAAGGGGCTGGGGATGTGGCTCAAGTGGTAGCGCGCTCGCCTGGCATTCTCTCTCTCTCTCCTCTCTCACTCTCTCTTAAAAAAAAAATACAAAAAGAAAAAAATTTTAAACTTCTGGAACATGTAAGTAATTAAACCAGGATATATTTTACCATATAAAAGTTAACTGCTCTCCTATGTACCAGCAATGAACAACTGGAATTTGAAATTAAAAACACAAAAGATAAAAAAGAAGTACTTAGGAATAAGTCTAACAAAGTATGTATCAGATCTGTATAAGGAGTAATAAAACTCTAATGAAAGAAATTAAAGATCCAAAGAAATAGAAAGATATTCCATATTCATAAACAGGGAGACTCAAAACTGTTAACATGTCTTCCCAGCTTAATTTGTAGATTCACACAACCCCAACAGAAATCCCAGCAAAGGGCTGGGGATGTGGCTCAAGCGGTAGCGCGCTCGCCTGGCATGCGTGCGGCCCGGGTTCGATCCTCAGCACCACATACCAACAAAGATGTTGTGTCTGCCGAGAACTAAAAAATAAATATTAAAAAAAAATTCTCTCTCTCTCTCTCTCTCTCTCTCTTTCTCTCTCTCTCTCTCTCCCCCTCTCACTCTCTCTTAAAAAAAAGTATTAAAAAAAAAAAAAAAAAGAAATCCCAGCAAATTGCTTTGTGGATATTGAAACTTATTCTAAAAGATACATGAAAAGGTAAAGACCCAGAATAATCACACAACACAGATAAAGAACAAAGTCAGGGAACTAACACTACCCAACATCAAAATTTATTATTAAGTTATAATAATCATGATGGTGGTATATTGGTGTTGTAATAGATAAACAGATCAATGAAATCAGAATAGGTCCTGAAATTACACCTACATAAACACACTCTACTGATTTTTGACAAAGAAACAAAGGCAATTCAATAGAGAAAGGATAGTCTTCTCAACAAATGATGCTGGAACAACTCAAAATGGGCATCCTAAAAAAAAAAAAAAAAAAAAAAAAAAAATCTAAACATTGGCCTTACACCAGAAGTTATCACAAAAGTAACCACAGACTTAAATATAAAAACACAAAACTAAAGCTTTAAAAGGTAACATAGAAGAAAATCTAGATAATCAGATTTGGTGACGACTTCTTAGATCAACATCAAAAGCAAACTCCATGAAAGAAAAAACTGGTAAATCAGACTTAATTAAAATTTAAAATTTCTACTGTGAAAGACACTGTTTAAGAGAATGAAAAAAAACCCAAAAGAAAATTTTGCAAACTACTTTGAAAAGCATTATAACAGGATTTGTACCTAAACATACAAAGAATTCTTAAAACTTAACAATTAGAAAACAAACAATTCAACTGAAAAATGGGCAAAAGAAAACAATATAGCATTACACACCTATTAGGACGTTTATAATCCAAAAATACCAAGTATTGACACAGATGTGGAAAAACAGAAACTGTCCATTACTGGTGACAGAAATATAATATGGTAAAGACACTTTAGAAGACAGCTTAAAAGTTTCTTAAAAAGCTAAGTGCTGTGTGTACTTTTAGAAATTCAATAGTAAACTGGGAGCAATGGCGCATGCCTGTAATCACAGAAATCACATGCAGATCAGGAGGCTGAGGCAGGAGGATTGCAAGTTCAAAGCCAGGCTCAGAAACTCAGCAAGGCCCTAAGCAACAAATGAAATATAAAAAAGGGCTGGGGATGTGGCTCAGTGGTTAAGCACCCCGGGGTTCAATCCCTAATACTAAAAAAGATTCAATAGTAACACCACAGATGTAATCTTCTTAACAGTGCCAATTATTATAAGAGAAATGTTTCTGCAAGTATTAATTTCTATCTTATAAAGGTCAATACAAATCAAGTAAACAAAACAAAACAAACAAAAAACCCTTCTAGAAATCCCTGAATTTTGTCATACATTGAAATTAATGATAGGTTTTATCCTCACAAGCAGATATTGTTTTTATCCACTTCAATTGCAAAATACTACAAAATCCTGACGTTCAACTATAGGCAACTGAAATGATAAATATCTCACTATTTATTATATTGTCATATTTTTCTGAATTGGTATAAGATATTTTAATTCATGAACTTTTTTTTTTTTAAGAAATCACATGTGTATAACAGAAAAACATGCTGTTAAAAAGTTGGTTATGGTCTGGGATTGTGGCTCAGTGACAGAGCGCTTGCCTTGCACGTATGAGGAACTAGGTTCGATCCTCAACACCACATAGAAATACATAAATAAAATAAAGGTACTGTGTCCATCTACAATTAAAAAACATTTAAAAAAAAAAGTTGGTTGTTGTGTTTTTTTTGTTTTTTGGGTTTTTTTTGTACTGGGGATTTAACCCAGGGATGTTTTGCCACTGAGCTATATCCCCAGTTTTTATTTTTTATTTGAGACGTGGTCTCAGTAAATTGCTTAGGGCATCACTAAGTTGCTAAGGCTACCCTTGAACTTACAATCCTCATACCTCAGCCTCCCAAGTCCCTGGGATTGCAGACAGGAACCACTGCCCCTGAACCTTTTTGTCATTACACTGCTTTATCTGATGCATTCCTTGCCACTTTTTCTAGCTTTAATCCACAAAGAATATGCCAGAACCAGTGGTTTAGATCTAATGATAACTAATGAAATGAAAAGAATTTTCCAAGTTTGCTTTAATTGTACAAATCCATGAAAACTGGCAGCCTGTATAGAAAATCAAAACCAAATCACCAAACCGAAACAAACCAAAAATTACCTCCTAAATTATCCAGGGCAAGCAATTTGTTTCTTTAATTCCTTCTTAGACACCCCAATATTGGAATCAACATTTTGATTTTCATGTATAAAGATTAGGTTGCTTCAAAGCAGTAAATAAAGTGCTTCAAGGTGTTTATTCAGTAACAGTGACATCCTTATACTGATTAAATGTTGCTACTAAGTATCTGGTAACTAAGAATTTACTCTAGTAGAGAATAAATCTAACTAGTACACGTGGGGATTGAACGCATGACCCTAATCAAGCACCAAAATAGCTATCTTTAATTAAGAAGTGCTTCCATTTATTTATAGACCACCTGATATACAACAGACATTGTGCTAAATGCTTTATGTATGTTATCTCTTAAATTTCAAAAAAAAAAACATTTCTAAGTATATACTATCCCTATTTAACAGATGCAAAAACTAAGAATCAAAAAGGTTAAGAGGGCTGGCGTTTTAGCTCAGTGATTGAGCACTTGCCTCGCATGTGTGAGGCACTGGGTTCAATCCTCAACACCACATAAAAAAATAAATAAATAAAATAAAGACAACTAAAAAAGTATTTTTAAAAAAAAAGGGTTAAGAAGGTAAACTGTACAAGAGCTTTTGCCAAAATCTTACACATAGTAAATGAAAGATTAAGGACTCACAAGCAGATAGATCCAACCATCTCAAAAGGCCTGCTTTGTTGTGTATAACAAAACTGTACTATCAATTCTAAGCAAATTAAAAGGTATACGGTAGAATGAATTAGAAAACTGTTGTTGATCTTGATCTGAACACAATATCTGAATTCTGAACATCTACATTCACAAATAACTTAGTTATCTTGATAATACAAACAAAAGATAGTTATAGACTGTTGCCAACTAAGAGTTTTTCCACTTTACAATAGTGCAAAATCAATATACATTAAGTAGAACCATGCTTTGAATTCTGAATTTTGATCTTATCACGGGCTAGCAATGTGCAGTATGATAATCGCTCTTGGTGATGGGCAACAGCAGTGAGCTTCCAGACAAACACATGATCACAAAGGGAAACAAGTGATACTCTATAGTGTACTCTGTTGTTAAATTATGATGTTCAGTAGGTTAGGTGCATTAAATGCTTTTTGACTTATGATGGATTTATCAGGACATTAAACGCATCATAAGTTGAGGATCATCTGTAATTTTCAATCAAATTCTTCCTATTCCATTAAAAAGAAGAAAATAAATAAAAAGAAAAAATGTTATTGTTTCATAAACTAAAATCATGGTATATAATATATATGTGTAATGTATAATATATATAGGTAAACTGTAAAACAACTTTTGCTTTATAGAATTATTAACTGATATAATATTTGTTTACATTAGTGTGTACACACTTTCTTTAAAATGTTATGTTAAAGATTTTCTATCTCTAGAATTAGAGATGATCATTAAATGAAAAGAAACTGTAAAAAAGAGAAGTGTACCAGTAAATGCCAGATTAAATAATCAAAACAATCTCTTCAAGGACATAATAATAAGATAATTTAACAAATATTTATTGTAAACTACCTACTACAAATTAAGCTCTCATCTCTAAGCTAGTAACTAGAAATGCAAAGATACCATAAACAGCTCAAAGGATTTACAATCTAATAGGGCAAATGGACTAGTAGAAAACTATAATTCAAAAATATCCAAAATATAAAAGTACCCAGTGAGATAGAATGAGTTCTACCCTCTAATGATTAAGGGAGCAACATACTACTTCCATAAGTAGTAGCATTTCAGCCAGGCCCTAAGGAGTGCATTGGTTGTAGGGCCATACATCTTAGGTGAAGAAACAGCATGAGCAAAGCTGGGTACACAGATGCTTGTAAGAGTGAGTGGTCTGAAATGACAATAGTACATTCTGTATTGGAGAAGAGAACAAGAGATCAAGGCTGAAAATATAATTTGGAGTCACATCACAGACAATCCTCACTATCATCTTGCTAAGAAATTTTTAAATTCACTAAGAGGATGGCAAACCAAACTAAGTTTTTCAAAAGTCTACCTGGATAGTAGCAACCTGTCTCTATTTCAACCTCTGAGCAATGGCTCTCAGTTGAATGGCCTGTGTTGTTATACTGGCTCCACTACTTTAATAGCTATGGACTTTGGACTGGATACTTAATATATCTGTGCTTTAGTTTTCTCACATATAGATGAAAGTTAAATTACCAGTTTCTTAAGAGGGATCAAGATGACTAAGTGTCTAAAACATCAACTAGCACAAGTCCTCAATAAATGTTATAATTACACATAATACCTACTGCAGCCCAGCACTACAGAACTGAGACAACAGAAATAGTTCCAAAACGAAAAAGCCCCAGTAACTATTAACTATGGATGTACTAAAAGGGCAACTGCAGAATTATCAGAGATCTATATAAATAAAACAGTAATTTGGATAAACCCTGCAATCTTATTAACAGTTGATTTTGGAAAGTTCATTTTTAATTGTATCAGCTCATTAATGCCTCAAATTATTATTTTTTAAGGTTGTTGTAAAAGAAAACCCCTATGTAATGAATTATCTTTTCACCTCTTACAATGTCTAAAATATTATACTTTTGCAATCAAACATACTAAATTTAAGAGAAACCCTGGGAATTTTTGTTACAATTGCAAGGTAACAGAATAACACAAAAGCAAAAACCTGTGATGTTCGAGTCTTGGCAAGAGGAGAAGTACATGCTTCTTGAAATTGATCTTCATTAATTCCAATTTCTTTGAGGTAACTTTCTAACAGCTTTTCAACCTAAGAAGGGAAAGTTTAACTTTTATATAAAAAAATTCTAAATTACAGTATACCTATTAAGTATTCAATTTAAAAAAGTATAATTCAAATGCTTTTGCATTAATCTATGTAATATTATATTGAAATAATATTGTCATTTCACCAAAATATAGCAAAAGCTAATTTTTTTCAGAAAATCACATAAAATCATATTTCCTCTACTAGAAATAATAAAAGTCAGAATTATAAAATTCAATGTAGCAGAACTTTTCTGCTACTCAACAGTCATTATTAAAAAATCATAAGACAACCATAACTAAGTGAAAAACTAACATTTCCCTGCAGGCATCAGCCAAAAATGATAAAATATAAAGATCAAATGTAAGATCCCTATAATTATAATTCCAGTCCTTAGATTCTAGAGTGGAAGAGATATGAAATCATAAAAATGAGATGCTCAGAGAAACCATTGAGTCTAATACAACTGATAGTACTGTTGGGGTAGATAATATTTGTGAAATTAAATAATTTTAATGAAGCAACATCAATTTTTTTTAATTTAGAAAATTACAAGCATCATTATTCTAATTACCTTTTAAAATCAGTGAAAAATACTTACAAGCTCTTTGTACTCCTGATGAATCTCTGTATAAGTCAATTTGCTTTCTTCCTCATCATCAAAAACTAAATTTGAGAAAAATATAATGTAAAAAAATCATTTCACTAATACAAATTCATAATCCATTCTTTACAAATGGAATTATCATTCTGATAATTTAGCTCTTCAGCTTTGAATTTCTGTGGTTTTTCTTAAAAACAACTTAGATATGTAAATCTACTTTTTAAACTGTAATTTTTTTTTTTTTTTTTTTTGTACCAGGGAATAAACGCAGGGGCACTTAACCACTGAGCCACATGCCCGTACTTTTAAAAAAAAAAAATTTTTAATTTTGAAACAGGGTCTTGCTAAGATGCTGAGACTGATTTTGAAGCTGCCTCAGCTCCCAAGCCACTGAGATTACAAGTATATGCCGCCACACCTAGCTAAACTGTAAATTTTTATGAGATCCAAATTTTGACCAATTATTTCACATGAAAATAAATATATACTGGATTTCAAAGACCTAAAAAAATTGGGGCTTGGAATGTGGCTCAAGTGGTAGTGTGCTCGCCTGGCATGTGTGAGACACTGGGTTAGATCCTCAGCACCACATAAAAATAAAATAAAGATATTGTGTTCACCTAAAAAACTAAAAAATAAAAAAAGACCTAAAAAAATTTTAAAAAGACCTAAAAAAATTAAAAATATCTGCTGGGCTGAGTGGTGTACACCTGTAATCCCATTGACTCTGGAGGCTAAAATAAAAGGACTGCAAGTTCAAGGCCAGCCTGGGCAACTTAGTGAGACCTTGCCTCAAAATAAAAAATAAAAAGGGCTGGGTGTGTAACTCAGTAATTCAGCACCACTGGGTTCAATCCTCATACTGGTAAAAATAAAGAGTAAAATATCAAATTACTACTTTTAAAAATAAGCATATACACTGACATGATAATATATTAGATACAATGTTAAATATATTATTAAAATTAAGTAATATACACAAATACATATAATATATAATATTAATTTAAACAAGTTTTCTCTCATTTAAAAAATATTAAAACAAAATCTCCTTCATATTTAAGATGAAAACTAATTTGCCACAATTTCTTCATAAGCTTCTAATGGAATATTATTAAACATTAAATCCCTTTTATAACAGTCTCAAAATTATTTTATTGTACTGGAACTTTGCTAATGTAAAATTTATTCAAAGTGACTAGGCTATTTTTGTTACCACAGATGAATAAATGAAGTCAAAATAAAACCAAAACAAATGTTTACTGAGTGTTATTCGTGAAACAATTTAGATTAAGAATCTAAAATCTAATTAAGAAACCAGGACACATTCATGAATTGTAAACAATAAATATTTTTTTCATTTCCCCAGAATGATCTTCCTAATCGGCAAAACTAGCTTCTGTAATATTCAAGTTAAAACTCTTCCACAATAACTGTTCACTTTCTTACAGAATAAATGCAAAATCCTTAGAAGGCCAAACAAGACCCTCCAGGATTTGATCCCAAGTTTCATCTCACTTCCCACCACTCCAAAATCCAAATCTTGTCCTCCTAACAATACGCAACTACTTGTAACACTCCAAACATAACACATACCACTTCAAAACCCATGCCTTTTTTTTTTCCTTTACTCCATCCCTGTCCCCTCTCTACCAACCATTCTAATACCTGAAGCTGTTGCACACACCTGGAATCCCAGCTACTTGGGGGCTAAGGCTGAAGGACAACAATTTCAAAGCCAGCTTGGGTAACATAGTGAGATCCTGTCTCAAAATACAGTACTGTGGCAGAAGGTAGGGGGAGATATTGCCAGGTGTCATGTCATATTACTATGATCTGCAACACACTCTGAAGTACTAGTTTGGTTAGGTCTCTCCTCTCAGCCCATAATATATGACACAATGTTCCTATCCTTATTATAACACCTGCCACTTTGTATTTTATTCTATTTACCTGTCTTCTCCATGACATTATATATTTCTCAAGTACAGGATTTTGTTATTCATATCTATCCCTAGTTTCTGGTTCAAGGAAATGCACTATTTGAAGTAAATGATGATGTCATGAAGTTGTACAAACTAATCTTGAAATCATCTAAAGTAGAGAATAGCACATTTTAAGTTCAAGTCAGTGAATTATAAACAGTTATTTCAAGTGTCACTGGCATGTTTCTTCTATTTATCCTGCAGCCACTCTGTAACACTGCATATACATTCTATACAACTGCTACTTAAGCTGTTTTCAGTTCATTCTAAAACCAAATTACTACACTATAATGTTTATGAGACTGAAGATATGCTTCTCTGTAAAATTACACTATTGCCTATATTATTACTAAGATGCAGCCTCTGTCTGTCTGTCTGTCTATCTATCTATCTATCTATCTATCAGGGATTGAACCCAGGGGAGCTTTACACACTGAGCTACATACCCAGTCCTGTGTTTTGAGACAAGGTCTTGCTAAATTGGCCTTGAATTGTGATCCTTCTGCCTCAGCCTCCCAAGTCTCTGGGATTATAGGGATGCTCCATTGTGCTCAGTGCACTTTTGACACTTGGGAATAAAAAGATGAACAGTGCTTCTTTTATTTTTCATTTCAGCATTTAGTCTCAGAGGGATAAATGGAATTAATAGATGACATAATTTCTTTTTTCTTCTAAAGGAGGTCAGAATTCAACATGCCTCATCAGTATCATGATGGCATTTTAAATGCTTAAAAGAAGTACAAGTATGTTATTTTGTTTTTGACTGTCCTTAAAAATTACCTTTAAAAACAACACTTAATAACTAGTATTTGACTTTTGATTATAACAATGAGAATATAATAAAGAATCAGTGGTCAAACAAAATTTCATCTTTACCAGATTAATGGAATCTTCTTGAAAGAAGTCTTAAAGGATTATCCAGGATGATGAACCATTGAATAGCTGAATCCTTTCTAACATCTCCATTAAGTCATTATCTGATCCATTCAAACACTGCTAATGCCTGGGGGAACTCATTACCTTTTCAGGCAGGCCTTAGCATCCTGGATACAAAGCATTTCCTTCACTGAAATTTGTTTCCTTGCAGCTTGTACCCACTGACCCCAGCTCTATCCCACTGATTCTGACCATCAAGTCCTTACCATCAACACCTATAAGAAAGACATTCAAATGACTGAGGGATGTTATTACTCTAAGTCTTGCCCAAGCTAAATAACCAAGACAACATCTGGACATTTGTCCATGACATAGTTTCTGGTTCCCTTTCTGTGAAGACAGGATTGAATTCTGAATAAGTGTGAACTGGTCAGAAACCAGAGGTGCCTATCCTTCAAAGGAACTATTATGTGACGTCTGTATGTCTCAAAAAAAAAAAAATGAATGAAAGAAAGAAAAAAGAACCCAAGCATATGCCGCTATCACCCCCTTTTTGGTATAGCTGAGAGTAGAGAACTCAAAAAGCAGAATAGAGCCCAGCGAGATCTCGGGCTCTGGTACTGCGGGAGTAATCACATGCCCTCCTTTGGCTCGTCAACAGGTCGGGGTGAATTATTTCTTATTTCCTACACTGATTCCACAGAGGAAAATGTTAGGGATCAGAAGGAACTCAAAGGAAAACTGGCACTTCTCCTCCCAGGTAACTGGGGAAACTGTTAAAGAAGCCCACCCAAAGAGTCCACGGGTCCAGGGCAGAAATGTGCGGATGGGGTGAAAAACCGAACATAGAATTAAAGTCTAATGTTTTTCGGACGCGCGGCGTGGAGCAGATTGGGGAGGGCGTCTAGGTCCGAATTTTCAGATCTGGGGGAGTGGATGCAATTCCTCCTACATAACTAGCTCCAAATCTGGTCGGCCAGGGTGGAGACGGAGGAGATGAAATGATGTGTGGTGACCGCCTCCCTGACACTGCTGGTGCGAGAGAGTCAAGAATAAGATTGTCAGTTCGGGCTCTGGTTTTTACCTTCACATTTCTGCTCCACAAAGTCCAAGATGGGGATGGACCAGTCGGGGCCTCGCAGGAACCCCGCGATGCTCTCCACCACCCATTCCACCTCGTCCTCTTCTTCCGTAGCCATCCCGCCCCCACGGGGCGACGCAGATCCCTAGGCCAAATTCCGGGAGCTGGCTAAGGCCTTCCGGCTTCAGAAAGCCTAGTGGGAGTCGGGGAAAGGGTTGCTGGGGCCACCTGGATGAGAACTACAAACCAGTTAACGTAAAATGGTAGCTATGGCAACAGGCGCAGCCGCCCCAGACTGCGGCCCGGAAGTGAAGCCAGCTTCCCTGGCCTGCACACCTCAGAGGAGTAGGGGCTTTTAAAGAACGTTTCCGATTGGCTGGAAGGGAACAGTAAAGGATCAAAAGATAGCCTTCCACCCATTGGTCCGGAGTTGCTAGGCCGGAGAGCAGAAGTGTAGGCATTGGTTAGAGGTCGGAGAAGCAATCTCGGCATTCCCTCTTCTGAGTGTGCGTGGGAGCCGAGGCTTAAAATCGCTAGCGGAAGGCTGCCACGAATCTCTGAATGACAAGGCTTCAAAGGTTTTGTTTCATGATTGTAACCTCAGTTCCTCAGTCCCATCCAGTTTCATACTCCCTGCCACAACCTTTTGTAATTAAAGAGCTGTCTGAAAATACAAAGCTGAACAAAGTCGATCTGTTAAGGTTTACTTATTGGCTCTGCAATCGCTTTGCATGGATCAGCACCAGAGGGTTCTTTAACTCTCAAGCTAAGATAGCTCTAACTAGAATTAGGAGCTTTTCAGAGGCAAAATCAAAGTTAACATTCATTTAAATAAATGTCTTTGACACCAAATCTTATGTCAAATAACCAGGTTAGGGTCCATTGTGGAACTGGTCTTCAAAGGACATTGTCAAAGTGTTTGGGGCCCCTAAATAACTTCAGGCAACTTTATAATATATCCCATAATCAGGATCATTGTATGTACTGTTACAAAGCACTTTTTCTTAACATACTTTTTTACATAAAGATGTAAAGCTTCTTTCTTCATAACTGCATAGCTATAAACCACCCTTCAGTTCACACACAGTATCTTACTTATATACATAAGTGAGATCATTAATGTGTTGGGGTTTATTTTCTCTTTTTTTCACTCCATGGTTTGGGTGTGCCATAAATTATTCAAGTATTTTTTGCTTCAACAAACTGCTAAAATAAACACATTTGTGTCTGTAAGAATTGTCGGTTCAATTCCTAGGGATAAATTTGAACAGAATTGCTCAACGAGAGAATATATACCCTGATTTATTTGACAATCCTCAATTTATTTATTTAACAATGCTCGATTGCTAAAATGAAATCATTGTGAGGTAGCTTTGAATGACTCCAAATGCTTAAGTAGCTTGCTACATGATGTTTTTGTTTTAAAGAATTCCCCCCACACACACACACACCCCTGTCCGCATATCTTAAGATCAGACATCCTATCAGATCCCTTATGTGAGAATTCCGAGTGAACTCCCCACTCTCTTCGAGAATATGAGCAAACTCCTGCCCTCCAGAATGTTCTGTCAAACTTTATTGGACCACTTCCCACATGTGAGTTACTGACTTCAAATACGGGACTTAAATGTACACATAAACACAAGAGTTTGACCAACACTTTGAGAGTCTATGGAATGGCAGAAGGGTTAGCCATTCTGTCACACCAAGAGCTCAGACTTCCCCCAAGCCTTGGAGCCCCAACATCAGCACCACCCCCCAGCATGAAGTCAAAATGTCTGTGATGGCCCTGACAGCTTCTAAAAGAGGGGGTCCGCTTCCATCTTAGCTGGGCAATTAAACTTTAATGATTTTGTAACTCACTCACTATGTGGTTAATAGCTTCATCTATCCAGTGTAGTTGTTGTGAGGTTTATACACATTTTTCTCCCCTTTTAGGTGTTGTGAACCTCCAGAAAATTTCTCTTTGTATGGCAATTATTCTTTGATCACCTCCTTATTTCCACCAAATGTAAAAATCATGTCAATTTTTTTAAATCAGACAATTTTGTAAGGAACATACTTCCATATATGCTTTTTTTAAGAGAGAGAGAGAGAGAGAGAGAGAGAGAGAGAGAGAAGAAAGAGAGAGATAATTTTTTCATATTTATTTTTCAGTTTTCGATGGACACAACATGTTTATTTTATGTGGTGCTGAGGATCGAACCCAGCACCCCGCATATGCCAGGCGAGCGCGTTATCGCTTGAGCCACATCCCCAGCCCTCCATATATGCTTTTGATCCCTTCTTTTTTTATTTCCTTTAGATAAATTCTCGAAAGGAAAATTACCAAATTGATTTTAAAATCTTAATTAAAAAAAAAGTCTTTGCCTACTAATTAGAACAAAATTTTTAAAAATGTCATTGTCAATAGACTAGGTTAAGAATGATACATAAATTTTTTAAAAAGATACATAATTTTATTTTGCACTTTTTATTGAAATCCAGCAGTTTCATGTTAATTAGTCTTTTGTATTTTTTCTTGTGTTATCTTTTCATATCTTTGATTCTTATTAAAATGTTCAGGGTTTTTTCTTATTAATTCATAAGAGCTTTTTATACATTAAGAATGTTTGCCATATGTTACAATGAATTGTTTGTCTATTTTCACTTTAAGAAAAAAATTTTGTAAATAGATGTTTCAGAAATTTTTTAAATTTGTTTTTAGTTGTATTTGGGCACAATACCTTTATTTTATTTATTTATTTTTACGAGGTGCAGAGGATCAAACGCTCCTTGCATGTGCTAGGTGAGCACTCTACCGCTGAGCCACATCCCCAACACCAATTTTTTTAAAACTTTTAATTGGTAAGTAAAAATTGCCTTTATCATGTACAACATGTTTTGAAATATATATACACAATATGTTTTGAAATATGTATATATTGTGGAATGATTAAATTGAGTTAATTAGCATATGCTTTACTTCTTTGTTTTGTGGTGAGATTGCCTTTTAATTTAATTTTTTATCTTTTGTTTATAGAAGTTTTACATTTTTCATCTAGACTTTAAATGGAAGGTAATAAGTTATATTTTTTATAGGGGATATCCATGCTCCAAACACCACTTGCTGGAAATTCATGTGGTAAAGTGTTGTGGTTTTTGAATTCTTGAGAAGAGGAAAAAGGAAAGAAAGACATTATCATTCTTAGGCTAAAATACTGTGACCCAAGGTGGATTACTGTCATTTATTGTTCTGTTTTTCTGTCTTCAAAATTAATTTAAGACTGGGTGCACTGGCTCACGCCTGTAATCCCAGTGGCTTGGGAGGCTGAGGTAGGAGGAACTCAAGTTCAAAGCCAGCCTCAGCAAAAAGCAAGATGCTAAGCAACTCAGTGAGACCCTGTCTCTAAATAAAATACAAAATAGGGCTGGGGATGTGGCTCAGCAGTCGAGTGCCCCTGAGTTCAATCCCCTGTACCAAAAAATAATAATAATTTAAAATGGAAATGTGACTTTGTTTCTTTTTTACACATTTTTTATTGATGCATAATGTACATGATAATGGGATTTGTTGCTACATATTCATACATGCACATAATATAACGATATAATTTGGCCATTATCACTCCCACTTTGTTCTTCTGCCAGTTTGTTCCTTTCATAGAGAATCTGGGTGGCTGGGATTGTGGCACAGTGGTAGAGTGCTCGCCAAGCCATATGAGGCACTGAGTTCAAGCCTCAGCACCACATAAAATAAATAAATAAAGGTATTGTGTCCATCTATAACTAAAAAAAAAAAAAATTTAAAAATAAAAGAATCTGTGTGGTTTCTAATTAGCCTAGGCCACAAACTGCTATCAGTTTCACTCCATATTACAGTCTTTATCTTCAATTTCTTCCAAATGTTTTTCAGTTCCAGTAGAGGCAGTTAAATGTGGTGCACAAGCTCAGCCCCATTTTTTCTCAGCTTTGTTCCTAAATGTGGGTAATCTGAATTCCTTCGGGTCCACACATTTTCTCATTTATTTCAAATTATTCCATTATTTCAATTTTCACCTTAAAATGGAAGGCTTTTTTTGTATTCACTACTTGAGATTCTTATAACCAGGATACTTACACATAGGACATGTGCTCAATCACAAAATAAACACAAACTAGAACAGTGTACACATTCTTAGTTCAATGCTTGTAGATGCAGTGGGGTAAGAATAAGAAGATGGCATGGTCAAGTATTCAATCAGTAGTAATTTCCATGTTTCATAGTAATGCAAAGCATAGTCATCTCTAGATAAATCACTTCTCGATTGGGTAATCCCAGCTACTCAGGAGACTGAAGCAGGAAAATCTCAATTGAGGTTCCAGACCAGCCTAGGCAATTTATAGTAAGACCTTATCTCAATAAAAAATAAAAAGGCCTAAGGATATAGCTCAATGGTAGTACTCCTAGGTTTAATTCCCAGTGCAGAGGAGGAGGAGAATCATAAAGTCTCATTTTGGCAATTTTATTATTTTTTTTATCTACTACATGTGAATAAATTGTCATTTTAAAGAAACATGTTAGAGAAGAGACTGTAATACACACACACACACACACACACACACACACACAGCACTTCTGCCATAGGGTTGATATACTTAGTACATATTAACTGTTATATGTGGTGGTTTTTTTAAACAATTTGCAGTGGGGCAGTAAAGAACAATTATCTTATTTTGTTTCTCCTTTTACTGTCCTTGTTGTATACTTTACTGCAGTATTACTCAAATCTGCTTCTCTGCATCTCTCTTTCTGGCATTAAGCCTCTGTGATGTAAACAGAATAACTGCACTCTTCTCAGTTTCTTAGGGATTGTGTTTAATAACAGATATATTTATATAGTGCTTTATATTTTACAAAAGTATTACATCTATTTGATGTGGAAGCAATCTTAGGAGCTAAATAAATATGGTATTAAGATTTCCCCAAACAAAGATGGTATTAAAATTTAGTGCATTAGTTTCCTAGAACTGTTGTGACTGAGTGACTTAAACAACAGAAATTTCTTTTTTTATTTGGCAGGGGGAGGTGGGTTCTAGGGATTGAACCCAGGGGAGATTTAGTGCTATGGTACATCCCCACCTTTTTTTTTTTTTTTTTTTTGGAATCCTCCTGCCTGAGCCTCTGGAGCCATTGGAATTACAGGCATGCTCTGCCATACCTGGGGTCTAGAAATTTGAGATTGAAGTGAAAATAAGGTTTGTTTCTCCTGAGGCCTCTCCCTTGGCTTACAAATGGTCATTTTTCTCCCTGGAACTTCCATCTATATTGTTTTATGTCCTAATCCCCTATTCTTATACGACATCAGTTATATTTGATTAGGGACCCTCATATCTCATTTTATTTTAACTACCTCTTCAAAGACTCTATATTCTAAATACAGTTGCATTCTGAGGTACTAGAGGGTAGAACTTCAACATGAATTTGGAGAGGGGGCACAATTCATCCCATAACAGATGGGAGAACTGGGACTATAAAGTCAAGTCTCTTGACCAGGGTCATTGCAAAGTCAGGGCTTGCATTTTTCCATTCTTGACACAGAAGCAACAAGGTAACATCCAATTTTAACTTTATAATCTGTCATGAAAATTTTTCTGTATTAATGAAAACATTTCTACCCAGTTCTTTTTAATATTACCTATTTTCCATTGTGTGAACTTTGTTTTTTTTTTGGGGGGGGGGTACAGGAAATTGAACCCAGGGGTATTTTACCACTGAGCTACATCCCCAGCCCTTTTTATTTTTATTTTTTTTATTGAGAGAGGCTCCCATTAAGTTGTTTTGGGCCTTGCTAAACTGCTGAGGTTGGCCTTGAACGTGCAATCCTTTTGCCTCAGCCTCCTGAATTGCTGGGATTACAGGGATGTGCCACCACACCCCTCTTGATTTTTAACTCTAACAAAACATGCTTGCATTCTTGATCAGATAGATGGCTTAAGGTTATCATTAGCAATAGACCAAAAATACCAATGCAGAAGTGTCATTTTCAAATATAATTTGTAGAGCATATAGAACTTCAGTAATGAACCACCTAATTGCTACTCTAAATAGTATGGATTCAGCTTTCAAGTAAAGAGAGGGGGAAAGGTCACTACTTTAATGGTGTAAATTGCTTTTATTCTGGCTACATAAAGAATTTTTAGAAGTTCTAAATTATAGGTCTTTTGCAAATATTCTTACTTGATATTTGGCTTACATACTGCAAAAGGACTAGAGGATGTTTCTATGGAATTACAAATGAATACCTGCCATATCTTCAGATTCTCTCAATGAATCCTTCCTTAGATTTTTTTTCTGTTCTAAAGATAAAAAGTTTATTTTGATTTCATGGTTTCATTGGTCCATGGTCAACTAACTCCATACCTCTAGGCCTAAGATGAGTCCAAACATCATGGTGAAAGGACCTGGTGGAAGAAAGCGGCTCAGGACATAACAGCCAGGAAGGAGAGAGAGAACAAGAGCAAAAGAGAGAGAGGGAGAGAGCGCAAATCCTTAGATAATTTTATTGTATTTGCAAATGTAGCATCACAGAATGTCCATTGTTGAGAGCCACAGCCGGGGCCCCAGCAAACTTCCAGCTGCCAGCAAACTTCCAGCTGCCGGCTGATGATTGGTTCACAACGGCCCCAGCAACATCTAGCTGATTGGCTCCTCTGCGGTGATGTTCATTGGGCTGTTTCCCTGCCCTTCAGACTGCCAGCTGATGATTGGCTCACAGCGGCCCCAGCAACATCTAGCTGATTGGCTCCTCCAGGGAGCTGCTCATTGGGGGACTTCTTTGGCTCCGCTCACGCAACCCAGCCAATGGGCCTCAGGAGCAGGAGGATGGTGGGAGGTGGAGAGGCTGGTGTGGGGGTGGGTGAGAGGCTTGTGGGAAGCCGGTGGTGGCAGTTGGGCTCTGAGGGTTTTTCCTGAGGAGCTGTTTTGTTTGGCATGTGTGGTTCTAAAAATAAAGTTAGTTTCTTTTGACAAGTGGCTCCTGAATTGTGCCCAGCCAGACTGCGGCAGTCCATTCTCTTTTCAAGTTGTTTTCTATTCATTTCTCAAAATCTATAAAAATATTCAGCAGCTCAGTTTAAAATAGCTAAAAAGTAACAAAAATGCATTGACTTTTCATATCCTAACTAAGGATGTTCATTTGCTATAAAATGCTATAAGCTAAGATCCTTTCTTTACTCATTGAGTGCATACTCTGCAGAGCACTATGCCAGACCCTGAATACAGAGCTCAAGACACAGTGCATTCTAAATTCCAAGTGTTTGACAGTTATTTTCAGAACAGAATATGATTCATTTATCTCTAAATGTTCAGGGTCTTTTTGTCTATTGTTCCTTTTCTTTTTTCTCACTTCTTTATTTATTAGTTTTTTCATTATTTGATTGTTTTTTTTTGTTGTGTATAAATTTCCCTCTCTGTTTTGCTTTCTTCTCTTCCCTTCTACCTTTTATGACTGAGTTGACTATTCCATATATCTTCCTCTGTGTTTTCTTACCTATTTTCCTGATATTTTTTTTCTTTTTCTTTTAGTGACTTTGAGGAGTACAACTAATTTATAGAACATGCTTATATGTACTACTTAGCTCTGATTTTAGTTCACTTGAAGACAGCTGCTGTAGCCTAGACTTATGGCTCCTAAATTTTTTAATCCATCAGTTAAAAAAAAAGTTCGACCACTCCCATTATTATATGATATATATTTACTTATGAGCTATGTACATACATATGAATATAAATAATTATGTAATATATAACTTAAAAACAAAATTCAACAATTAAAATTAGGTGAGATGAAATTAATTAAAAGGGTGAGATAAAATATATAAGTTGAAATTCTAATACTTTCTCTCTGAATGCTAATGAATCATTTGATATTCACTATTAGAGGCTACTGGTTTGTGCTTTATCCTTCTAGAATAGTGAGGAAGCTACAGATGTAGCTTTTAGATGATCTCCCTTTTAGGGGATTCAGAAGTAAACAGTAAAAAGAATTTCAAGATTCATTCTTAGAATCCAAGACATTGAGCTCAAGACTCTCAAAGAGAAATCCTCTTCCATTTTCAAACTAGGGACAAGGTCTCTCAAGGGAGGTAACCATTCAAAACCTTAAAGAATCATCAGTAAAGGTTATTTTTCCCACCCCAAAGCATTATAGAAATACCTGCTAAAACCATCATAAAAGATTAACTTTATCTGGGTGTGCTATTGGTAAAACTATTGCACAAAACAGACAAAATGCTTTTTTTTTTAATAGTTGCTCTGTTCAATCAAAGAAAGAAAAAATGATGCCCAGTAATCAGCACTTGAAATGTTATGCTAAGTCAAAAGTTGCTGCACATTTATTCTTTACAATATTATGTTTTATTAGGCATTAGTATATAGTATATAATACAATAAGCCATTGTGATTCTTACTAACTAGAAAGTATTACTATTTCAAAGAAGTCTTTCTCTGAGAAAAAAAAAGTAATCGAGGAATTTGACCCTTGTTTTATCTGGTTGCATATCTTGCTTCTGAAACTTATGGCTTGGATAATTAAAACATAGTTTTTGTAAACTTCATTATGATTCTTCCATGTACAAATGGTCATACTCCAAGAAGTTTTGTCTGACAGCACTTTCGGCCAAGATAAAAATGTTCTATTTTGTGTGCCCAACATGTCTCTACATTCACTGTGATTCCCAGCGATTTGAAAAGTGGCTGATGCAACTGAGAAAATGAATTTTATTTTTATTTAATTTTAATTAATTTAAATTTAAGTAGCTACGTTATTAGATAGCACAAATTCAAAGTATAAAATTTCATCAGTTTGGGTGCATTAAAAATGATAAATGTGGTTGGGCATTGTGGAACTACTTGTAATCCCAGCTACCCAGGAGGCTGAGGGAAGATCTCAAGTTCAAGGCCAGCCTGGGCAACTTAGCAAAACCCTGTCTCAATATAATATAAAAAGGGTTGACTGAAGGTATAGCATAGTGCTTGGCTAGTATCTGTGAGGTTCTAGGTTCAATTCCCAGTACTGGAAAAAATTATGAATGTTTCACACTAAATGTTTCCTTATTATGAAAAAATAAATTTCACTTGCCAGTATTTTAACAACTTAATATCAGTTTCCGCTTACCAAAATTATTTATGTTGAGCAACCTTCTTCTGACATTCTGAGAAATGTGTTTTTTCTAATATTAATATCTTGTGCTGCTGTTCCCCTTTGTTTGCATGTTTTCAGTTATATCTTTTTTAATATTTATTTTTTAGTTTTAGGTGGACACAATATCTTTATTTTATATTTATGTGGTGCTGAGGATAGAACCCAGTGTCTCTTGCATGCTAGGCGAGCACTCTGCCACTGAGCCACAACCCCAGCCCTCAGTTATATCTTTATAAATTTGCATGCAACCCTACTGAATTTTTGCTAGTTTATTAAAGAAAAGGTGATTTGATTTCAATATTGGACTTGAACATTTTGCTGTGTGAATAATTATATCAATAAAATGGTCACTGGTTAAGAAATTATTAAGAACTTGCAAAAAATTTAATGAGAACTCCAAGAATAGAATTGGCACTTTAATATGGAAATTGTAGTTATGTCATTGACCTGCTTTTAAAAGATGAATTCATTTCACTGCACCCATTACTATAATTACCCTTTATACTTGCTAAAAATAAGTATTTCAGTATACACCAGTTTTACATGTAGTCTCCACATCCAGCTTCATTATTAAGGTTTGGTGGTAAGTCTTGCACATGTTGTTTTTTATATTTCTGTAGAAGCAGTGTCAATGTATATTCTTAAAGCATTATGTTTTCAAATGACCTAGTAAGATCAAGGAATTACTTCAGTAAATTATCTTTTGATTAACACATTTCAAGTACTACTTTAGAGAGGTTAGAACAACCATTCATTTGAAGCTAAAGCTTCATCATTTAAAATTCATCTTTTAAATCATAATTGTTAGTAGTTAGGAATAATGGTAGCTACCTAATTATAAAAAAAAGAAAGAAAATTAATTTAAATGAAATTGTGACTGGAATCCAGATACTGAAAAAATTGAAATACAGGATTTAACAGTTAATACTTTATAATACTTAACAAATTAAACTCAAGTTTTGAAATATATCTATCATGAAAAAAAATAGCCCATGCAATCTGGTAGTGGAGGCCAGTCCTAGTGGCGTGAGAGAAGTAACCCATGAATTCTCTTGAACTCTTGGGGAAGAAGAAGACAAAAGATATTAACTTACTCGAATCAGTACCTGAGAAGGTTAGCTTACATTTTTTTTTAATGTCATTTGCTGTTAAATGGATGGAAATGGAGACTACCATGCTAAGTGAAGTAAGCCAGTCCCAAAATACCAAAGGCAGAATGTTCTCTCTTAAAAATGGATGCTAACCCACAACAAGGGAGAGGAAGAATAGAAGTTCATTGGATTAGACAAATGAGAACTAAGGGAACGTAAAGGTGGAGTGGGGGGATAGGAAAGACAATAGAATGAATCAGACCTAACTTTCCTATCCTTATATATGAATATACTACCAGTATAACTCCACATCATGTACAACCACAATAATGGGAACCTAATTGGAACAAATTATACTTACTCTATGTATTTTTAATATATCAAAATACACTCGACTCTCATGTATATCTAGAAAGAACAAATAAAAAATAAAAATTAAAAAAATTTAACCTTTATTTTATTTAATTGTTTTTATGTGGTGCTGAGGATCAAATCTTTGCCTCACCCATGCTACCTCAAGTGCTCTACCACTGAGCTACAACCGTAGCCCTTGGCTTATATCTTAACAAGATATAATCCAATAGGATCTTGGTCCTCACAAATTTATAACTCATAAACTTTGTTTGAATTTTTCCTTAAGAAAACATTTTGCTAACAATAATGCAAACATGAAAATAATATAAACATGAGACAGTCCTCTTTATTTCTGTATGTTGATTTCATTTTTTAAATTCATGTCATATTAGATTCTTTTTTGTGATGGCTAAAGATGTTAGCTATTCTTTCCTGTTTACTTTTTCACATAAATCTCAAAATTATTTTATTGAGGTCTCCCAAATTATTTTTATTAGAATTTTGCCTAACTCTTCTAAGTATATTAATTAATTGATAGGAAAATTATATTATTAAAAACATGGTAATATTTTTCTTAATATCTATCAAAAAATCTTCCAGTTCCCTTCATATTGGTGGATATACATACACATATATTTCCTTTCTTTCTTTTTTTTTAGCAGAGCTAGGGAATGAACCCAGGGCCTAGCACATACTCAGCAAGCCTCTACCACTGAGCTACAAACCCAGCCCTGGTGATAAATTTTCCATTAATGGTCATTAATATGTTCATGTCTGTGCTATTGTAAATTAGGATTCCTTTTCAATTATATAAGTCTAACTAAATATTGTTGATACCTACAAATGTTATTTCATTATATATAATTTATTGATATTTTATATGCATGTCTTTTATTTATTTTTTACCATATTTTCAAGCATTTTACTCAAATAGTAATTTCTTTTGATGTCTATTTTCTTAATCAAAAGTAATATCTATTCATTACACATATGTTATGCTCACTAAATGCTGAGATTCATTGAGGTTGTGAGCACTGGGCTATCACATATAGATACAGGGCTCTTCCCACCAGAGTTAGAAGAATATTTGCAAACTACTCTTCAAAATAACTAGAGATCATTTGGAAAGAGTAGCTTCTACTTAGAAACTCACAAATGCCCAGAAAATATTTTGTTAGAAGAAAAGTCACCTTAAGAATGTTCATTTGTTGGACTGGGGTTGTAGCTCAGTGGTAGAGCGCTTACCTAGCACATGTGAGGCTAGGTTCAATCATCAGCACCATAAATAAATAAATAAATAAATAAATAAATGGTTAAAAATAGAAGAAGAATGTTCAAGTTGTTGCCATATTAACTTCTGAAACTTTGGAAGAGATTATTGCTATGTTGTTGATTTTGAAATAAAATAGGCAATTAATATTAGTTGAATGAATAAAGGACAAAATAAATAAATATATGTAGCAATTTGCTTTGAGGGTACAATGATGAACAAAATAGACCTAAAGAGGGAGACAGATAATTAGAACAAATTAAAAATTTAAAAAAAAGAGGGAGAGATACATTAAGTGCAGATGGCCCCAAATAAATGCATTACCTGGTTTTTGGAATAGAGAATTTGAAGAGCCCAGAAATTGTGAAAGCCACAGGCAACCTTTCCAATGTGGCCTAAATCATCCAAGGAAATCTAATTCTCTTTAACACATTTTTTTTGTAGTTGTACAAGGACAGAATGCATTTTTTTTTATTGGTTGTTCACAACATTACAAAGCTCTTGACATATCACATTTCCTACATTAGATTGAAGTGGGTTATGAACTCCCAATTTTAACCCAAATGCGGATTGCAGAATCACGTCGGTTACACATCCACAATTTTACATAATGCCCTATTAGTAACTGTTGTATTCTGCTACCTTTCCTATCCCCTACTATCCCCCCTCCCCTCCCCTCCCATCTTCTCTCTCTACCCCATCTACTGTAATTCATTTCTTTCCTTGTTTATTTTCCCATTCCCCTCACAACCTCTTATGTGTAATTTTGTATAGCAATGAGGGTCTCCCTTCATTTCCATGCAATTTCCCTTTTCTCTCCCTTTCCCTCCCATCTCATATCTCTGTTTAATGTTAATCTTTTCTTCCTGCTCTTCCTCCCTGCTCTGTTCATAGTTGCTCTCATTATATCAAAGAAGACATTTGGTATTTGTTTTTTAGGGATTGGCTAGCTTCACTAAGCATAATCTGCTCTAGTGCCATCCATTTCCCTGAAAATTCTATGATTTTGTCATTTTTTATTGCTGCATAGTACTCCATTGTGTATAGATGCCACATTTTTTAAATCCATTCATCTATTGAAGGGCATCTGGGTTGGTTCCACAGTCTAGCTATTGTGAATTGTGCTGCTATGAACATTGATGTGGCAGTATCCCTGTAGTACGCTCTTTTAAGGTCTTCAGGGAATAGTCCGAGAAGGGCAATAGCAGGGTCAAATGGTGGTTCCATTCCCAGCTTTCCCAGGAATCTCCATACTGCTTTCCAAATAGGCCACACCAATTTGCAGTCCCACCAGCAATGTACAAGTGTACCCTTTTCTCCACATCCTCGCCAGCACTTGTTGTTGTTTGACTTCATAGTGGCTGCCAATCTTACTGGAGTGAGATGGTATCTTAGGGTGGTTTTGATTTGCATTTCTCTGACTGCTAGAGATGGTGAGCATTTTTTCATGTACTTGTTGATTGACTGTATATCCTCCTCTGAGAAGTGTCTGTTCAGGTCCTTGGCCCATTTGTTGATTGGGTTATTTGTTATCTTATTGTCTAATTTTTTGAGTTCTTTGTATACTCTGGATATTAGGGCTCTATCTGAAGTGTGAGGAGTAAAAATTTGTTCCCAGGATGTAGGCTCCCTATTTACCTCTCTTATTGTTTCTCTTGCTGAGAAAAAACTTTTTAGTTTAAGTAAGTCCCATTTGTTGATTCTTGTTGTTAACTCTTGTGCTATGGGTGTCCTATTGAGGAATTTGGAGCCCAACCCCACAATATGTAGATCGGAGCCAACTTTTTCTTCTATCAGACGCAGAGTCTCTGATTTGATATCAAGCTCCTTGATCCATTTTGAGTTAACTTTTGTGCATGGCGAGAGAAAGGGATTCAGTTTCATTTTGTTGCATATGGATTTCCAGTTTTCCCAACACCATTTGTTGAAGATGCTATCCTTCCTCCATTGCATGCCTTTTGCCGCTTCATCAAATATAAGATAGTTGTAACTTTGTGGATTAGTCTCTGTGTCCTCTATTCTATACCATTGGTCCACCCGCCTGTTTTGGTACCAGTACCATGCTGTTTTTGTCACTATTGCTCTGTAATATAGTTTGAAATCTGGTATCGCTATACCGCCTGATTCACACTTCCTGCTTACAATTGCTTTTGCTATTCTGGGTCTTTTATTTTTCCATATGAATTTCATGATTGCTTTATCTATTTCTACAAGAAATGCTGTTGGGATTTTGATTGGCATTGCATTAAACCTATAGAGAACTTTTGGTAATATCGCCATTTTGATGATGTTAGCTCTGCCTATCCATGAACAGGGTATATTTTTCCATCTTCTAAGATCTTCTTCTACTTCTCTCTTTAGGGTTCTGTAGTTTTCATTGTATAAATCTTTCACCTCTTTTGTTAGGTTGATTCCCAAGTATTTTATTTTTTTTTTTGAGGATATTGTGAATGGAGTGTTTTTCCTCATTTCTGTTTCAGAATTTTTGTCACTGATATACAGAAATGCCTTTGATTTATGCGTGTTGATTTTATATCCTGCCACTTTGCTGAATTCATTTATTAGCTCTAGTAGTTTCTTTGTAGACCCTTTTGGGTCTTCTAGGTATAGAATCATGTTGTCCGCAAATAGTGATAATTTAAGTTCTTCTTTTCCTATTTTTATGCCTTTAATTTCTTTCGTCTGTCTAATTGCTCTGGCCAGTGTTTCGAGAACTATATTGAATAGAAGTGGTGATAGAGGGCATCCCTGTCTTGTTCCAGATTTTAGAGGGAATGCCTTCAATTTTTCTCCATTCAGAATGATGCTAGCCTGAGGCTTAGCATAGATAGCTTTTACAATGTCGAGGTAAGTTCCTGTTATCCCTAGTTTTTCTAATGTTTTGAACATAAAGGGATGCTGTACTTTGTCGAATGCTTTTTCTGCATCTATCGAGATGATCATATTGTTCTTATCTTAAGTCTATTAATGTGGTGAATAACATTTATCGATTTCCGTATATTGAACCATCCTTGCATCCCAGGGATGAATCCTACTTGATCATGGTGCACAATTTTTTTGATGTGTTTTTGTATTCGATTCGCCAGAATTTTATCGAGGATTTTTGCATCCAGGTTCATTAGAGATATTGGTCTGTAGTTTTCTTTCTTTGAGGTGTCTTTGTCTGGTTTCGGAATCAGGGTGATGTTGGCCTCATAGAATGAAGTTGGAAGAGCTCCCTCTTTTTCTATTTCCTGAAATAACTTGAAAAGTATTGGTATTAATTCTTCTTTAAAGGTTTTGTAAAACTCCGCTGTATACCCATCTGGTCCTGGGCTTTTCTTGATTGGTAGTCTTTTGATGGCTTCTTCAATTTCATCCATTGAAATTGGTCTGTTCAACTTGTGTGTATCCTCCTGGCTCAGTCTGGGCAAATCATATGACTTAAGAAATTTATCTATGTCTTCACTATCTTCTATTTTATTGGAATATAGGTTTTCAAAATAATTTCTAATTGTCTTCTGTATTTCTGTAGCATCTGTTGTGATATTGCCTTTTTCCTCCCGTATGTTAGTAATTTGAGTTCTCTCTCTTCTTCTCTTCATTAGCATGGCTAAAGGTCTGTCGATCTTATTTATTTTTTTGAAGAACCAACTTTTAGTTTTGTTAATTTTTTCAATAGTTTCTTTTGTTTCAATTTCATTGATTTCCGCTCTGATTTTAATTATTTCTTGCCTTCTGCTACATTTGCTGTTGTTTTGCTCTTCCTTTTCTAGGGCTTTGAGATGAAGTGTGAGCTCATTTATTTGTTGGTTTTTTCTTTTTTTGAGAAATGACCACCAGGCGATGAATTTCCCTCTTAAAACTGCTTTCATTGTGTCCCATAGATTCCGATATGTTGTGTCTGTATTTTCATTTATCTCTAAGAATTTTTTTATTTCCTCCTTTATGTCTTCTGTAACCCATTGATCATTCAGTAACATATTGTTCATTTTCCATGTGATGTAGGATTTTTCCTTCCTTCTTTTATCATTGATTTCCAGTTTCATTCCATTATGATCAGATAAAATGCAAGGTATTATCTCCACCCCTTTATATTTACTGAGGGTTGCCCTATGGCATAATATATGGTCTATTTTTGAGAAGAATCCATGTGCTGCTGAGAAAAAAGTATATCCATTTGATGATGGTTGATATATTCTATATATGTCAGTTAAGTCTAGGTTATTGATTGTGATATTGAGTTCTATAGTTTCTTTATTCAACTTTTGTTTGGAGGATCTGTCCAATGGTGAGAGAGGTGTGTTGAAGTCACCCATAATTATTGTGTTGTGGTCTATTTGATTCTTGAACTTGAGGAGAATTTGTTTTATGAATGTCGCAGCTCCATTGTTTGGTGCATAAGTATTGATAATTGTTATGTCTTGTTGGTGAATGGTTCCTTTTAACAGTATATAATGTCCTTCTTTATCCCTTTTGATTAACTTAGTCTTGAAGTCGATTTTATTCGATATGAGGATGGCCACCCCTGCTTGCTTACGAAGACCGTGTTCGTGGTATATTTTTTCCCATCCTTTCACCTTCAGCCCGTGTATGTCTTTTCCAATCAGATGTGTCTCCTGGAGGCAGCATATTGTTGGATTCGTTTTTTAATCCATGATACCAGCCTATGTCGCTTTATTGGAGAGTTTAAGCCATTAACATTTAGAGTTACTATTGATATATGGTTTGTACTTCCTGCCATGCTTGATTATTTATCCTTTTTTTTTAATTTAGTTTGTTTCTCCATGATTATCTTTCCCCTCGCCCTCTTTCTTTACCAAGGCACTTCCCACTGATGGTTTCGGTTATTGTTTTTCATTTCTTCCTCGTGTAGTGTTTTGCTCAAGATGTTTTGCAATGCTGGTTTTCTGGCTGCAAATTCTTTTAACTTTTGTTTATCATGAAAGTTTTTTATTTCGTTGTCATACCTGAAGCTTAATTTTGCTGGATACAGAATTCTTGGTTGGCATCCATTGTCTTTCAGTGTTTGAAATACATTGTTCCAGGACCTTCTCGCTTTCAGTGTCTGTGATGAAAAATCTGTTGTTAACCTTATTGGTTTACCCCTGAATGTAATCTGCCTCTTTTCTCTTGTAGCTTTTAATATTTTCTCTTTGTTCTGTATATTGGATATCTTCATAACAATGTGTCTTGGCTTTGGTCTACTGTGATTTTGTGTGCTCGGTGTCCTGTGTGCATCTTCAATTTGTATATCTGTTTCCTTTTTTATTTCTGGAAAGTTTTCTGTAATTATTTCATTCAGCAGGTTACTCATTCCCTTGGTTTGAATCTCTGTACCTTCTTCTATCCCGATGACTCGTAAGTTTGTTTTTTTTATGTTATCCCATAACTCTTGGATGTTTTTCTCGTGATTTTTTTACCAGCCTTTCTGAGTTGGCTAGACTCTTTTCAAGATGATATATTTTGTCTTCATTATCTGATGTTCTGGCTTCTACTTGCTCCACTCTGTTAGTGATACTCTCAATTGAGTTTTTAATTTGGTTTATAGTTCCTTCATTTCTAGAATTATTGTTTGATTATTTTTTATAATCTCTATCTCCTGATAAAGATGCTTAACTTCTTCTTTTATCCGTTTATGTAATTCATTCTCAATGTGTTCTTTCGCTGCTTGAATTTGCTGTCTTGTATCCTCTTTAAGGTTCCATTCCATCTGTCTAAGGTGTTCCTTGAGTTCTTTATATGACCATTTTTCTGATGCCTCTAGGTCCTCCTGAATATTTAGGCTGTCCTGCATTGTTTGTACTCCTTTTCTTCCTTGCTTTTTGAAGCTGCTCATGTTACTTCTTGTTCTGTTTGACTGATGAGTTACTGTTTACCCCTATAAATTTATTAGATGCTTGGGAGGAAGGGTATTAGAAGGGAATGGAAGAAGTCACTAAAGAGAATGAGAGTAAGCAGGTAGAATTCAAGGAAGGGGGGATAAGATAATTTAAAGGAAATGAAAAGACAAAAGAAGAAAAAATAGGAAATAAAAAAAGAAAAAAAATTTTTTAAATAATAAAAAAGTTAAAATTAAAATTAGAAGAAAAAAATTTAAAAAAAATTGTAAAAAAAATTTAAAAAAAACAACAAGAAAGAAAAATGAAAATGAAAGAAAAACCCAAATCAAAAAAAAAAAAAAAAGAGAAAAGAAAAAAAGAAACTAATAAATGCAGTCTTAGAGTTTGATTAACTTCTCTTCCAGTAGGTGGCGCTGTGCCCACCAGGCCAAGTTTCTCCTGTCAGTACGCGGGAACCAATCACTGTGCAGCAGCTCCTCCCAGACTGGGCGAGTCTCCAATCCTGAGTGCCTAGGGCCTCCTCTTGTGTCTAGTCACTTCCCACTTTTCCTCTAGCCAGGCCCCTCACACGGGTGCCGCTCACCACAATACTGGCTATACGCCAGGTCTGCTGCTCCCGGGAGCCCTGTTTTCATGAACAACTGGGCACACTCTCCCAGTTTGCCATTCCCTCAGACCCTAAGTTTGTAGAGCTTGGGGCTGAGAATCCTCAGCGAATTTTACTTGCCCTCCGGTAGCCACGCCCCCGGTAGCTGGTGCAAGAGACCTCAGCTGTCAGCACTGGTGGGAGCGGTAGTTCCGCGCCTCGGGTCCCGCGCCACCTCTGATTCCCTCGGTCTGGCTATCGTGCTCACGGGAGAGCTGGGAGGGGCCCTTACAGGAGAGCTGGGAGGGCCCCTTAAGGTTTCCCCGATGTGTGGAGAGGGAAGGCTAGGGAATTACACACCTGTAGCCGCAGGTTTCAATGAAGTTATCTCCTCTGCCGCAGTCTGATGACATCAGTTCTCTGCCATGGTGGTATCTCTTGCAAATGGCGACAGTTCGTTTCCCTTTGCCGGGCGACCAATGCAACAGGTGGGTCCTTACTGTCTCTCCCAAGCCCCGTTTCAAACCTGTGGCCACTACCTATGAAGGCTCGGTTGGCATTTACCTCCGTAGGATGAGAAGGGCTGACCAGTTGTTTCAGCCGGATGGATTAGTGCTGAGTCACAGCTGTTTGTCTGCGGGAAGCAGGCGAACGGGAGCTTGAATTCAGCCGATCCGGGCTCAGTGTGTGTTCTGAGAGGCCCAGACTGTTTGCCCCAGATCCACGTCAGCTCAGCATTGCCTAGTGATCCTTAGGAAGAGGCCAGGACACTGGCGCCCGAGGGGTCCCGCAGCATCGCCCGGACGCCGCCGCCACCACTGGAGGCTACTTCACTGGGCCGAAAATCCCCAGAATGCTTTTATTTGTTTATTTTTATGTGGTGCTAAGGATCAAACCCAGTGTCTCATAAATGTGAGGCAAGTGCTCTGCCCCTGAGTTACAACCCCAACCCTCATTAACACATTCTTTTGGGGGTTTCCCACTTAAGTGCCTAGTCAATGAAATAAAACCCAGAAATATTGCTATTTGTCAAACAGTCTGCCTTCAGTTAGATGCCTATATCCTCCATTGCCTGACCATCTTCCTTCCTCTCTCATGAATTACTAAATATTCTTAATGAGTTTTCAAATAACTACCAGAGCCCAAGACTTCAGTTTCACATCATACCCCTGAACAGCAAAAAAAAAAAAAAAAAAAAAACTATTTGTATTGCCCAGAGGCCAAGAACATTCACTACTGCCCAAAGCTACATTCCAGAGTACCCAAATCACACACTGGGTATCCCACGTGTACCACTGAAATGAGCCAAACCATGAGATTCATTGCCTTTGGATGGAGTGTCATGTGCTTAGCACTAAGAACCGCATAAATCTTGCCTGATAAGAGTTTAGGGGGAGAAGTGGTTTCCAGAGTAGCATTACACTATTCTCTCTCTCTCTCTCTCACACACACACACACACACACACACAAATAAATAAATAAACCTTGATTTCCCAAAGCTCTGGAGCTTTGGGAATAGTATCGTCTATAATCAGTCCAATTGGCCTAGTCAGGAAAACAGAAACCTCTGTACATAGCTCAAACAGAATATTTTGTTTGTTTGTTTTTCTCACAGGGTATTCTGGGTTGCCTAGGCTGATCTCCAACCCATGTTCCTCCTGTCTCAGTCTACCAAGTAGCTGGGATTATAGGCATACACCACTGTGCCTCTCTTAGAGAAGGATTTTAATTCTGGAAAACAGTGATACAGGTATTGGACTAGCTAGAGGAGATAGAGTGAAAGGAAGGGATTCTGCCTAGAGATAAGAAAGCTGCATTTGCTATTAGAGGTAACTGCATGGCTGGTGCTGAAGCTTCACACAGAAAAGAGACCGTCTAGCCAGTGCCAGATCTGCCATTGAGACATCTCCACTGCTGGTGCCAGACCAGAGTGATTTCTTATCTCCCACCAGTAACTCCCAGTGGCCAAACCTGAACAGAAGCCAGTTGGTAAAGGATTCTAGAAAAAAGAAGTATAGAAGCTTCCAGCCCTTCCAGTTATGAAAACAGAGTAGTACCGAAGGGAAAATGAGCCAATAAAAAAAATAACTGGCACAATAATATTATCAGTTAATTAAATCGATGTTCAATAATTTGATATCAATTACATTTGATAGAAAATCACTTCTGAATGGGCTAGATGAGTACATAACACTAATCAATCTCTTTATAATCATTTCTTGGGAAATATTTCTGTTGAGACTTATTAAGATGGCATAGGGGCTAGGGCTGTACCTCAGTGGTAGAGCACTTGCCTAGCATGTGTGAGGCACTGGGTTCAATCCTTAGCACCACATAAAAATAAACATAGACATGTCTATCTACAATTCAAGGGGGGAAAAAAAGATGGCAGTAGCATGAAACCAAGACAAGGAGTCAAGGATGGTTGAGAAAGAGAAGCATGGCCAGTACAGGACAGGTCCAGGAGCAGACATACAGAAATTAACTTGATGAAGGGCCAGTATGGATTTGAAAAATAATTTACCTTTCCAATTAGAAAACATCTTATCTTCCAAATTGACAGTGGAGGAGGAACACCACAATCAAAATCTTTCTATTTGTCACAAGTAGCAAGAGCCAATGAGATTTATAGGGGGGAAATCTAGCTTACTAATTATATTTAAAGTCTCCTTTATAATGGAAGAAAAATGAATCACCAAAAATGCAAAAGCTACATATATTAATGTCCTTCAATATCTTTACACAACTCAGTGACAGCATAGTAGATTTATGTCCCAACATTAACCTCCTTTTAGATTCCTCCTAGGCATAGCTGCAAGCATTTAAAAAAGACTCATGTTACTGCCATTTGATACCTGATATGGAATCTTTTTTAACATCCTTTTTCCTCTACTCTTACACTGATTCATACAGTGCTTTGTTCAAATTCACTGGGGTTTTGTGGCTGGAATTATATGACTCAAAAATGAGTTAATTCCTGTTTTGTTCATGGGCATATAAAACATTCAAGACAAATGCTGAACAGGATGAATGTCCTAATGGTAAACATGCATAGATGATTTCGAAGATTGTTTTGAAAATTCTACTGTAAAGTAAAGAATATTTGATTTTAAAAGATCTTATAATTCTAAGGCATGAGTTTCTCGAGTAAACTTTGCGCCTTGACAGGGTATGTATGTTTGTATAGACATTTTAAATTTCAGACTTTATTTGTTGGGTATCACTCTGAAATGCTGTTCTGGAGACTTTTTTTCAAGAATGTGAAATGGTTTAGAATTATAAAAGTTGGCATGGCTTCTTGGAACTTCACTTTATAAAAACTGCCACTTGCTGAAATCATAAAATGCATATCTTATAACCAATGAAAATCAACATTCATGAAGATAATGAGTTCATATGTATGTATTTAAAATTTTCACTTGTTAAAAGGAAGATTATTTCTATCATATACTTTTCTTAAATTTATGCGTGATTCTCTCTCAGTTCTGGGTATTTCAAGGTTAAGCTTCTAGAAAAAACATAGAAGAGGTGAAAGCAATGAATTGAGTTATATTAGTTGGTGTAGCTTAAATTTTCCCCTTCCTCCTCTTGGAGGTGGTAATTTTCTATGTACTACAGCAATGAAAACAAATTGTTATGATTTAGATGGGAGGTGTCCCCCAAAAGCTCACGGGTAAGACAATATAAGAAAGTTTAGAGGTGAAATGAATGAGTATGAGAGCTTTAACCTAATCTCTATATTAATTTGCTGCTTTGTATTTACTGGACAGTAGCTGTTGGCAGGTGGAGAGTGGCTAGAGGAGGTAGTTCATTGGAGGCATGCTTTTGGGGTTTATATTTTGTCCCTGGTGAGAGGAGCTCGCTCTCTCTCTCTCTCTCTCTCTCTCTCTCTCTCTCTCTCTCTCTCTCTCTCTCGCTCCTTTGCTGCCATGTCCTAAGCTGCTTTCCTTCCACCACACTCTTCCACCATGATGTACCACCTCACCTCAGGCCCAGAGCTATGGAGTCAGTTGTCTGTGGACTGAGACCTCTGAAACCAAGGAGCCAAAATTCTTCCTCCTTTAATTATTCTTGTCAGGTGTTTTGGTCACAGCTATGAAAAAGCTGACTAAACCACCAATATACCCATAGAGACACTGCCCTAAGCCCTTTGCTGCCTTGGTCATTTTGGCCTTTCCCTGCGGTCCACCACAAAAATATAACCCTGCAGACCAGTTTTCCAGCACTGCAGCTAGTTTTAGTTCTGACTGGGCCATGAACAAGCTTTACAAGTTGTGAAATATTACATCACTTTTGATTACAAGGGCATAAATCAGTGATTTTCAAACTTTCTTTTTACTTCAACCCACTTACTATAAGATACACATTTTAATCTCAGTGTACATATATTATTGTAGAATTAAACTAATGTTTCATGAAGCAGTACTTACTTATTTTTACTGTATGCATTGCACTATGATATTTTTAATTTTATTTGTTTCTATTTTAAATATGTTGTCACCACTAAACTGTTTTCATGTTTTACTAGTGGGATGCAACCCTCAACTGAAAAACACTGATCTAAACCATGACAACTATTTGATGAAGATGTAGAGTTTCCAACAGAGAACATTTTCTGTTTTATTTTATTTATTTATTTATTTTTAAATTTTTTTTAATATCTATTTTTTAGTTTTTTCGGCGGACACAACATCTTTGTTTGTATGTGGTGCTGAGGATCGAACCGGGGCCGCACGCATGCCAGATGAGCGTGCTACCTCTTGAGCCACACCCCCAGCCCCATGTTTTATTTTTTATGGAAGCAAAAACATCTGCTTATAATTAAATGACTATATGTAACTTCATTGTTGTTAAATATTATTTGTTAATGTGCTGAAATGTTTTCATTTTTTCAAAGTGAACATCAAACATGACATTTTGGAAATTGAGCCAAAGGGTAAGAAAAAAAAAAAGGAACACAACAGTGAGATAATACTCTAGAAAACAATTTTTATACAAGCCGAGTTTTGGGGTATGTGTATTTTGTGTTCTGCTTTTTTATTACTCAATTTGTTCGTTTCTGCTTTAACTTTTAGTATTTCCCCTTTTCTCTAAGGAATTATGCATTTTCTTGTCTACAGTTTTAAGGTTGGTTAATTTATTGCACTTTTTTTTCTTATTACTATTCATAGATGCAGTGCCATTTTAGGAAAACCTATTTTGCTTCAGTATGCCTTTCATTTAGAGATCCTGGAGATTTTCCTTATTCTCTCAGGAGTTTATGCACTTAAAATTATGTCTGTTATAAATTTAACTAGTTTTTCCAGGTGTTGGTAGCAAATGGTTTTTAAAGTTATGATATATAATAGTACATTATGTTGCAAAACAAACTTCTCCCAAAACACAGTGGCTTGACAACAGCAAAGGTTTACTAGTCATTCACTGTACATGTTGGTTATAGTTCTTTTCCAGATCTTCATTCCAGGATGTAGACTAAAGGAGCAGCCTACATATAGGACATGACTGCCTCATGTCTGAATCATAGAAGGTTCCTTTTTTTGTTTTTTACTTTGTTTTTGCTTTTTCCCCTTTTTCTTGAATTCATTTTTGTTGTTGTTTTGCAATGCTTATAGTTAAATCTTTGGCACAGGTTATCTCTTACTTCTGTTCAGTTATGGGGCATACATCACTTCTGAATACATTTTACAGGCCAAAGCAAGTCAAATGATTAAATTTAATTGGAGAACATAATGCTTTCATAAGGAGGGCAGCAAATAATAGGAAACAATAATATAATCTATCCCATTTTATCCCCCATAATGCTTCAACCCAAAAGATTTATCCTTGCATCTCTGTCAATTCAAAACTCTATTTTAGTGTTGCATTATATTTAAGACTTACCATTATAGTATTTTGTTTTCATTTTAAAAATCTATCTTTAATCATAGTATAATTCTGTTAATGCCCTTTGCTATAAAAACAGCTGTGCTTATCATGTTTTTATAGGCCACATGAGGCTATAGCTATTGTGGATTATAACAACATCAAGAAAATAGGGCTGGGGGCATATAGCTCAGCGGTAAAACATGCATGAAGCCCTGGGTTGATTCCCCAGCAACACACACACACACACACACACACACACTTTTTTCTTTTTTCTAGTTTACCCTGTACCCACAGCAATGCAGTCTTATCTCCCCCAGAATTCACTGGGGGCTACATGTGCTTATGTAAAAAAGGCCTTGGTGGCCAGCAGGATTCTTCTTGGGCCCGAGTATCTGTCTGGGTCCCTGTCTTGCGAGAGGCTAGCAATGTTCCCTGTCACTTCCAGACAGAGCAGTGTTGCTTTGTGCATCCACAACTTTAGAGACTCAGGGGTTTTACACACTCTTTTCTAAATTATAACCATCTCTCCCTAGCTTTGGCCCAAGTTCCTAGTTGCTGGGACATGATGAGATACAGAATAAAATAATTAATGTAATGTACTATACTAAAAATTACCTCTGATAGCCAAACCTTGTGTTTTAATTACTTTGTAATTCTCTCTCTCTCTCTCTCCTCCTTCCTCTACATCAGGCTCCTCTCCTGTTTATACTGTGATATATCCTCCAATTAACCAAGCCACCCTGGAACCTCTGTGAAAACTCATTTAAGTTAAACACCAAGTTGTTATTGTGCTTGTGTAGTCCACTATGAATCATAAGTTATTCCCTCTTATATTTATTTAAATTTCCTTATTCTAAAACATCTTATCACAATAATGACATACATAGAAAAGCATGATATATTAGCAAGGCTTACTAATATATGAATGAAAAAGCATGGTGTACATTCCTACCCTTTTCCATGCCTAATTGGACTTCCCAGAAGGAAGCACTTTTTTAAAAAAAAATTAATTATACATGGGCACAATTTCTTTATTTTGTTTATTTGTTTTTATGTGGTGCTGAGGATCAAACCCAGAGTCTCACACGTGCAAGACAAGCACTCTACCACTGAGCCACAATCCAAGCCCCCAGGAAGCACTTTTAAACTTTCTCTTTCAAGGCTCTTCATGGTCACTTTGTTTAATTCTAAACAATGAACCTTAACTACTATTTCTTAATTACTTATAAATTATTCTATTCGTTGAGACTAGTCTTCAAGAAAAGAAATAGGGATGTGCCCCAGGTTCAATCCCCGTACCCACCCCCCAAATTTATAAAGGTTGGCATTTATATTTTCTCTATTAACCATATTTTAAGTTTTCTGTTTTGTTCATTGCATTGCTGCTAAAAATTGAAAAACTACTGAAAAACAGTGACATAACTATTAAAGTTGTTGACAGAAATATTAGTCACTAGGTTATTTCATTTTCTTCTCTACTAGGACTCTTCAAGTCCTAATAAAGATTGTCCAAATTTAAGATTATAGAGTTTTTGGATGAAAGATTTAGAATAAAATAGAGAAACACACTGAGACATTGGAATGGGCAATAATTTGGGGGGCAAGACTCCCAAAGTACAGGAAACAAAAACATACAGACAAATTGGGTTACATCAAATTTAAAAACGTCTGCATATCAAAGGAAAATATCATCAGGGTAAAGAGACAATGTACAGAATGGGAGAAAATATTTGCAAACTATGTATCTGACAAGGGAATAATAGCCAGAATATATAAGAAACTCAATAACAAAAAATTAACCTCATTAAAATGCTCAAGAGATCAAAATACATATTTTTCAAAGAGGATGAATAGGCAAATATGAAAAAATATGAAACTACACTATTCTTGAGAGAAATGTAAATTTAAAAGACAATGATATATCACATCTCTCCAGTAAGAATGGCTATCTATCAAAAGATAACAAGTGCTGGCAAGGATGTAGAAAAAAAGAGAATCTATGCACAATGTTGGTAGAAATGTAAATTAATACATCCATTATGGAAACCAGTATGGAAGTTCCTCAAAAAATTAAAAATACAACTATCATGTGGTCTGTAATCTCACTCCAGGTATATATTCAAAGAAATGAAATCAGTATGTTAAGAGAGACGTCTACATTCTCATGTTTTTTGCAGTACTCTTTATAATAGCCAAGAAATGGAAACAACCTAAGTTTCTATCAACTGATGAATGGAAAAAGGAAATGTGGTATACACACATACCATGGAATAGTATTGATCCATAAAAAAAGAATGAAATCTTGTTATTCATAACAACATAGATGGAACTGGAGATCATTATATATTAAGTGAAATAAGCAAGGCCCAGAAAGACAAGTACCTCATGATCTCATTTATATGCCAAACATTTAAAAGCTAATCTCATAGAAACTGAGAGTAAAATCATGTGTGGGAGGCCAACCTTACGGGTGACTGAGTTACACTCCCCAGCTGGGTGCTGAGGCGCTCAGTCACAGAAATGGGTGTGTCTTGCTACAGCCCCATGGGTGAAGCTATGCTCACCTGTTCCTTTGTAATCTAACCCCTTGCCCTGTTTAGGATAGAATCTTCCATGGAAGTGCCTTGTGTGTGTCCCCTCCTCTTACTGTGCCCTTGGGTGTGGCCTACCCAGGTGTTAGTCAACCTGCTGACAGTGGACATCATGAAGATAGACTCAGCCCCTGAAACCTGACCCCTTGCCTCATTTGAATAGCTTCTCCTCAATAAAAGGGGTCAGCGCGTCCTCTCGCTCTCTCTCTTTCTGGGGACCCTTAAGGTCAGAGGAGCTGTCACAGCAACCCCAAAGAAAAAGGTATTTGTGTCTCTTGTGTGGTTATTTCGTGCAGCCGAGTTAGCCCAGTTTAACTAGAGTGACCCCTGAGCCTTTTAGTCGCGAGAACAGAAACCCGGCAATGATGGCTACTAGAGGCTGGGGAGAATTGGAGGGAAAGGGGTTGGTAAAGTTAATCAATAGGTACTAAATTGCAGTTCCATAGGAGTAAGAAGTTCTGGTGTGCTATTTTACAGGAAGGTGCATGTAAATAGAGATTGTTTATTGTATCTTTCAAAAAATCGAGTAGAAAATGTTTTAACTATAAAGAAGTTATAAAAATGGGAGTTCAAAACCCAATTGAGTCAAATGTATGAAAGATGATATATCATGAGCTCTGTAATGTTTTGAACAATCAATAAAAAAAAGAAGTTATAAATGCTTGAGGACTTAGATAAGTTTAACCTGGTTGTACAATGTTGTGTTGGAGATGTAGCTCAGTGGTAAGAGTGTTTGTCTAGCATGGTTAATACCTTTTGATCCCCAGCACCATAAAGCAACTAAACAATGTATACATCTAACAGAACATCAGCTGGTACCATATATATATATATATATATATATATATATATATATATATATATATATATATAAAACACACACACATATATATAACATATATATAATTTGTATGTTTTATGAATCAGTTAAAAATAAATTTGATTTTTACATGCTCAAAATAAGTAAATTTTTTTAAAAAATATAGTGTTTTCAAAATATTTTTGTTAGTGCATTATAGTTATACATGAATTTAGGGTTCATTTTGACATAACCATACAAGAATGGAATATAATTTGCTGTTCTTCAGTTTCCAGTACTTTTCCTTTCTCTCCCTTCCTCCTTCCGCACTCCCCTTCCTCTATTTGAGTGGTCTTCCTTCTATTTATTTATAGTTTTTTTTTAAATCAGTGCTCTACAGATATACATAAAAGTGAAATTTATTGTGGAATAGTCATATATGTATATAGCATAATTTGGCCAATTTCTTTCCACTGTTTCTTTTCTAGTTCTTCCTCCCACCCCCTCAAGCCTCTTACCTGCACTCTACTGATCTCCCTTCTATTTTCATGGGGATTCTCCCCTACTCCCACTTTTTTATTCTTTATTTTGGTCTAGCTCCAACATACAAGAGAAAATATTTGGCTTTTGACTTTCTGAGTCTGGTTTATTTCACTTAGAATGATGTTCTTCAGTTCCATCCATTTACCAGCAAATCTCATAATTTAATTCTTCTTTGTGGCAGAATAAAACTCCAATATGTATGTACACCACATTTTCTTTATCCATTCATCTGCTGATGAGCACATGTGCTAGTTCCATAACATGGTTATTGTGAATTGCATATAAACACTGATGTGGCTATATCACTATAGCATGCTGATTTTAGTTCTTTTGGATAAATACCAAGGAGTAGGACAGCTGGATCATATAGTGATTCCATTCCTAGTTTTTTGAGGCATCTCCATACTGCTTTTCAGAGTGGCTGTACTAATTTGCTGCTCCACCAACAATGTATAAGTGTACATTTTCCCCGCACATCCTCTCCAGCATTTATTATTATTTATATTCTTGATGATTCCCATTCTAACACGAGTAAAATGAAATCTCAGGGTAGTTTTGATTTGCATTTCCCAGATTCCTAGGAGTGTTTAACATTTTTCATTTATTTGTTGGCCATTTGTATTTCTTCTTTTTGAGAACTGCCTGTTTAGTTATTTTGTCCATTTATTAATTTTTGTGTGTGTTAAGTTTTTTGAGTTCTTATATATTCTGGATATTAATCTGCTATTAGAGGAGCAGGTGGCAAATATCTTCCACTCTTTAGGCTCTCTCTTCATGCTCTTGTTTCCTTTGCCGTGTAGAAGCTTCATAATTTGATGCAATCCCACTTATTGATTCTTTCTAAAATATTTTTTATTTGTATATGGACATGATACCTTTATTTATTTATTTAAATGTGGTGCTGAGGATTGAACCCAGTGCCTCACACATGATAGGCAAGTACTCTACCACTTAACTGTAACCTCAGCCCTACTTATTAATTCTTGTGCTTTAGGAGTCTTGTTAAAAGTCAATGCCTGCACCAGTATGTTGGAGTGTTGGACCTATATTTTCTTCTAGTAGTTGCAAAGTTTCTGATCTAATTACTACTAGGTCTTTGATCCACTTTAAATTGACTTTTGTGAAGGGTGAGATATAGGGATCTAGTTTCATGCTCCTATATATGGATATCCACTTTTCCTAGCACCATTTGTTTAAAAGGCTATTTTTTTCTCCAATGTTTGTTTTCAGAACCTTTGTCAAGAATAGGATGACTGTATCTATGTGGATTTTTTTGTGTGTCTGTTTTTATGCCAGTACCACAGTGTTTTTGTTACTATATGTCTATGATATAATTTAAACTACAGTATTGTAATGCCTCCAGGATTGCTCTTTTTACTTAGAATTGCTTTGGTTATTCTGGGTATTTTATTCTTCTCTACAAATCTTAGGACTGTTTTTTTTTTTCTAGTTCTGTGAAGACTGTAATTCGAATTTTGATGAGGATTGCATTGAATCCATCTGTAGATTGCTTTTGGCAATATGGCCATTTTAGCAATATTAATTCTGCCTATCCATAAACATGGAAGCTCTTTCCATCTTCTTCAATTTCTTTATTCAGTGTTCTATATTTTTCATTGTAGAGGTCTAATCCATCCTTGGTTAAATTTATTCCTAGGTACTTAATTTTTTGGTGATGGCTACTGTAAATGGAATTCTTTTCCGGATATCTTTCTCATAAGATTCATTGTTGATGTATAGAAAAGCTATTGATTTTTGCATTTTGATTTTGTATCCTGTCACCTTGATGAATGTATTAGCTCTAGAAATAAAGAGCTTCTGGTGAAGCTTTTACAGATCATCTTAGTATAGGATCATATTATCTACAAATAGTGACTATTTTACTTCTTCCTTTCCTATTTGTCTGCCTTTTATTTCCTTCTCTTGCATAATAACTCTGGCCAAAATTTCAACTACTGTATTGAAAAAAATGGTAAGAGTGTAATCTTTGTCTTATTCCTGATTTTAGAGGGAATGCTTTTCGTTTTCCCCCCATTCGCTATGATGTTGACTTTGGATTTGTTATATATAGTCTTTATGATGTTCCTTCTATCCCTAGTTTCTTCAGTGATTTTATCATAAATGAGCACTGAATTTTGTTTTTTTCTCCATCTATTGAGAATGTTATGTGATTTTTGTCCTTATTTATATGGTAAATTACATTTATTAATTTTTTGAACTATTATTGCATTTGTGGAATGAAACCAACTTCATGATGTCCAGTCTTCTTACTGTGTTGTTCAATATTATTTGCTAGCATTTTATTAAGGTTTTTTTATGTCTGTGTTCATCAAGGATATTGGTCTATAGTTTTCTTTCCTTGGTGTGTCCTTGTCTGGTTTAGGTATCATTGGGGTTTTTAAATAATGATTTTCTAAGTTATTTTTTTGTGATGACTTCATACTGTACTAGTGTAGAGGTGTATCAAAATTTACTTATGAAATCACCTACTGATAGATATTTAGATTGTTTACTGTCTTTTGCTGTTACAAACAATGCTGCAAAAACACCCTGCTATCTTTTATGCAAATATGCATCTATAACTGTTAGCTGAATTCCAGGAAGACAAATTGCTAGTTTAAAGGCATTTAATAGATAGATAGATCCTTTTGACCTGCATATCCAATTTGAATAGGTAGATTATTTTGATATATATTTCCATGTTGCCCCCCATCCCAAAGAAAGAGGCGATACCAATTGACATTCCCACTATCAGTGCATCAGACTGCATATCTTCCCAATTCCTTTATTCTTAGACTGTATATTTTTACTTTGTCTATCACCACTATCTATTTTTCCAGGTTACTCCTTGACTCCCACAACTCTTCCACTCCCTCTGACCTATGGGCCATTATTATCTTTTCACTGGTTCTCACTCATCTTCTGTTTGCTTCTTCTGCTTCCATTTTATGATCTTACATTATAATTATTCTCGCATGCTCTCAAATCTGTTACTTCTCTTTCCCTTTCTTGTAACTGACAGCCAAACTCCAGGCCCAATAAGCCCAGCTCTCTCCCTGTGTCACACCCAGAAGTTCAATGTGATTGGAAAAAAACGAACAAGTATGCAGACGATACTGAAAATTCATAACCCCACTCAGGTAGGCCTTTAATAGAGTCCCAGTGTATCCCTTAGCCCATTAACTCTCTTCCTCTCCTAAAGAGAGAGTCACAAATGTGCTATTTTATTCCTATTCCTTTCTCCAACTCTTTAACACCTTCTGAACCCTCTATTGATGACTTAACTTTGTACCCTGCTGACAACTTCCACATCCACCATCACATTTACTGGTCTGCCAGTGTCATTGCCCACATTTTCTGCCTTCTTTCCTGTTACTATGGATACACTGTCCATCTGCCTGTGTAAAGTCAATCCATACATTGGATTGAATCCCTTCTCACTTACTCAAGGCCCTGTCTCCATAAATTGTTCTTTCTCTCTTCTGCATCATTGCTATGATTTAGATATACATTGTCCCCCAAAGATTCATATGCAGGAATCTTGTTCCCCAGTGTAACAGTACTGAGAAGTGGTAGAACCTTAAGAAGTAGGCCTAGTGGAATATGATTAGGTCATTGGGGCCACCACCCTCTGAAGGGATTAACACCTGTCTTGCAGGAATGGGTTAGGTCTTATTGGATTAAATTGATTACCTTGAGAGCAAATTATTATACAGTGAATATAACTTTCTCACCTTACCCTTTTGCTTACTCTCTCACTCGTGTGCTCTTCCATATGTGTTCTTGCTGTCCATCATGGTGTGATGTAGCCAGAAGGCCCTCACCAGGAGTTGATCTAATGAAGCTGCCTGATCTTGGACTTTCAGCTACCAAAACTTTTTTTCCTTTTATAAAGTATCCAGTCTCAGATATTTTATTATAAAAGCACAAAACAGAGTAAAACAATCATCGTTTCTTTCTATTGAATCATTCCCATTGTTACCATACATGTTGTAGTATTTCCCCATTGGGGAAAAAACTCATCTATTGGCTCCACATCTCTTCTCACCAGTACCCCACTTGTCAGCTTTCCCATACATACTTCTCTTTAGAGTTGTACAGACAACTCTTTTATGTTTCCACCTCATCTTTTCCAATTCTCTCCTGAAACTCATTCCAATCAGGCATTTATCTCCACCATTCACAAAAACAATTTTAATCAAGGTACCCAATAATTACTTCCATGTTGCCATGTCCAAAGATCAATTCTCAGGCCTTACTTTACATGTAACCTATTTGCAGCATTTGACAGTTAGTCGTATTCTCCCCAAAATATCTTGCTATTTCTGCTCAGATTTCATCTTGTTAGAAAGGACTTTCCTGAGCATTCTGGGTTAAATAGTCAACCAATTGATCCTTTCTACTGTCCACCCCCTGGCCTACTCTGTAGTATAGATTTCACCTGATCAATTTTATGCTTGTTTATTGGGTTCCTCCCTTATTTCAATCTTAGTTTGTATAAAACAACAAATGGCATCTTTGAAATGATAAAGGATATTTGAATATAGGCTACATATTAAATGATATTAAAGAATTACATTAATTTTTGTTAGGCGTGGTGTTCATGTGAAAAAATTTAAAAGTCCTGTAAGTTAGAGATGCAGAATGAAGTATCTACTAGTGAATTGAATACTATTTGAAATTTTCTTTACTCAAGAATAAGTCCAAAATTTTGGGCATGAGCAGTTGGGATAGTGGAGCTGTTATTTTCACAGATTTTTGAAGACTATAGGAAGAGGCAGTTTTGTAGGAAATGAGTAGGAGAAAATAATGGGTTTGGTTTGCACGTGGTAAGTTTGAGATGTATATAGATACCCAAGTAGAGATATTGAGTAAGCATTTGGATACAAAAGTCTAGAGTACAGGGAAGAGATAAACATCTGTGAGTCAAGACAATATGATATTTAAAGTTATAAGAACATTTAGAAAATTAAAGTTAACTTAAAAAAAAAAGCAAGAAGTCATCTAAGGACTAAGCCTATTATAGCACTCCAAAATCTAGAGGCCAGAATTGGGGGAAAGTCATCAGAAAAGATGAGGAAGGAGTGGTCACTGAGGTGGGGGAATAAATATGGCAATCTGAGAGCCAAGTGAGGAAGGGCCTCCTCACCAAGAGTTTCAAAAATGGTTATATAATTAAAATATTTAGTGAATGAACAGAGCATAATAATTTATTTCCCTACATCAGAATGTATAATAATTTAAGATATAAAATGTCAAAACTTTTGTGATAATATTTTAGATTTTTTAAATAAAATATTTTTATGCAAATTGTGGTTTGAATAATTGCTAAGTATTACTAATAATTTCAGAATTAAATTCTGGTTTGAATTATTGTAGTGGACACTTTTTTTATTTGTTTCGTACTGGGAATTTAACCCAGGGGTGCCTTACCACTGATCTACATCCCCAGCCCTTTTTATTTTTATTTTGAGACAGGGTCTTGCTAAATTGCTTAGGGTCTTGCTAATTTCTGAGGCTGTCCTCCAACCTGAAATCTCCCTGCCTCCCAAGGTGTTCTTGATGAGAACAACTCAGTGAGACCCTAACTCTAAATAAAATATAAAAAAAGGGCTGGGGATGTTGCTCAGTGGTTAGGCACCCCTAGATTCAATCCCAGTACCAAAGAAAAGAAAAAGAAAGAAGAAAAAAATCAATAATGTTTTTTTGTGTGTGTGTGTTTGTTTTTTCAGAGTTCTTTCTTCTTCATGTCCAATACTCTCATCTCCTAGCTGCTTGGAATGTCAGCTGCTGTCTTACAGATGTATCCCTCACTAAGAACACCCTTGGACTATAAGAAACTGCCTCTCCTAAAGGTACACACTCTACCAGTAGGAAGTCCAAACCAAATGACTGGCTGAGAGTAACAATACATAACCTGGCCCCTTCTCTCAGTTTGGGACAGCTATACAACTATATATTTATATATAAATTTATATACATTTATCTATAAATATATTTGAAAAGCCAGGACATTTGTTCTGTAGAGTTTTCCATATGCTGTAGTCAAAGCAGTTTTGCATAAATGTATATAGATATGCATAATTATGTTCTTTTATGTGTCTCCTTTTAAGGACATCCCTACTCCAGAACTCCCTATAGGACCACTGAGGTTTGGAATGAAACCTGACTGAGATCCATTCCACTTCATGCATACCATTCCACCTTCCTCACTTCCCCAGAGGCATTTCTCCAGTAAACTTCTGCAGGCAACTCTCCACCTCAGAATTTGCATCTAGGGAACCCAGCTTAAACAGTGTTCTACCCGAGGAGGCGCTGTCCCCCAACGTAATTGTGCCATTTTCAAAATAATCTAGAATTTATTATTTATTGGAAAAGCCAGGGCATTTGTTCCGTAGAGTTTTCCATATGCTGTATTTGTCTGGTTGTATCCCTGTGTGCATTCCTTATCTGATCCTTCTGTAAACTGGTAGTACAGAGGCTTAATTACATTCACCCCCACCCATTTTCAACCTTGTGAAATTTAAATGTGGGCTTCTGATGCTAAGAGGAGGAAAATCCAAAGCTCCCCAGGATCAGAGGAGATTACTCATGATTATATGCGCCCCTTTCCTACCTCCCTCATCCCCCTTCATCACATAGACTTGGTATCTGCAACCGAAAGCCATTCCATTTACACACTCGGGACTGGGAACAAATGACTGGAAAATGTGTTTACCTGTGTTTAGTCTTTTTTTAAAAAAAAAAAAAAAACACCTACATTTAGTCTTAAACACTAAATACCTTCCTCCCAGAGTATGATTATCTTTTTCTTACCCAGTAAGGAAACCAAAGACAGCAACACCATCTCTAGATTATTTGCATGTAGAATTCCCTGTCATTATTAATTTTAAAAGCCATCCTGGCTTTCTTCTGTCAAACGGTTTGATTGTGGATCACATTCTTCCAACGACAGCTGGTTAATCATCATGCTTTTATCTGGCACCTGCTGCGTGATCAGCGTCATTCTTGGAGAATTCATGCTGATTAAATTCCCTGTAAAACAATTAGGAAGCTGTATCTTGTTTTTGCTCTGTCTTCATCTCCACCCCACAGTTCACACAAATTTATTCCAAAAATCAAATAAATATTCTTTCTTTTGTATCAATTCACTGTTTTTGAATTATCTATACTATGCCCCATTCTGTTAAGAGTTGATAACACCTTAGACAATTATGATTTTTCAAAGCAGTTTTGCATAAATATATATAGATATGCATAATTATGTTCTTTTGTGTGTCTCCTTTTAAGGAAATTTGTTAAGATTTTTTCCCCTTCATTTAGTTATTTAATGTAATTACAAGCAACAGAAACCAGAATGAGCTGGCTCAAGGGGGAAAATCTTATTGGAAACATATGAGTCTATCACATAGAATCCAAAGAATTGACCAACCAACCATGAAGGGCAGAAGCCAAGGAAGCTCTGGAGACCCTGGCAACAACTGCTTAGGAAACTTTCCTTTCCTTTATTATGCCATTAACATGACCAGTCCAAACTCTCCGTTCTCTGTGTATCACAATTTAAATTCAAAATCTTCCGGAGGGGGCACAATCTGATTGGTTCCCATGCTCTATATCCTTCAGTGCCCAATACAGAAGCCATCAGCTACATGTAGCCATGGAGCACTTGAAATGTGACTACCACAATTGACAAACTGAATTTTTTATCTAATTTTATTAACTAACTTGAAGATTAAAGCAAAGTGAAATATTTTTCTGTTGCACACAACTTTCTTATTTTGGTGTAAACTGAACACATTTTACTTTAACTATTAAAATTTATCATTTAAATTGAGATGTGTTGCCACTGTAAAATATACCAGATTTTGAAGACAGTATGGAAAAAAGAGAAGGTAAGATGTCTTATCAATATTCAAGTTTTTAATGATTACATGTAGAAATGATAAAATTTTGAACATATTGAGTTAAATAAAATATTCAAAAGTATTATTTTTACTTTAAAATACAGCTGCTATTACAAGAAATGTTGCTATTACTAGAAAATTTTAAGTTTTACATATAGCACATTTCTCTTGGATAGTGTTGCTTTTATAACTACTGAGGATTTGCTTCTGAAGATTAAGCACAATTCTAAAAGACTGAATGAAAGTTCTGAATAGATTGGACACCCTCAAAAGGATCAACTACCCGGTATAAAATAACAAATAGGGTGGTTTCTGGGAAAACATAATGTGCCCAATTTTTAGTGGAATACATCTCTTCCACATTATTTGGCTATTTCATTGCAATACTCATTATACCATTAAATAGTGTTAAAAGCTGTTATCTCAGACTTTAACATTTGATACTACAAATATTCCCATCTAACCAACATTTATTAACAAAACCCCCATCCTTGTGAAACTGAAAATCTAGTAGCAATGAGAAAGATTATAAACAGGTAAGTATATAATGGCCAGTTATAAATAGATGTCCTGAAAAAAATAACAGGAGAAAGAGAATAACAGGAGATGCTCCTTATCTGGATGCTTAAGAAAGCCAGATCAGGTGACAGTGAAAGAGAGATTGGAATGAAGGAAAAGGATGAGTCATGTGCCTCTCAGGAAAATCAGTTCTCGAAGTAGACAGAATTAGTTTAGCATGTTCAGGGTCCTCAAGGAAGCTTCTGTGGCAAAACACAGAGAGAAAAGAGAAGAGTAGAAAATGGAGTCAGAGCAGGGAGTTGAAGTCATATCATTCACGGTCCTCAAGATGAGGTAAATCTGAGTGGAATCCTTTGCAATGCTGAGAACAGAGAATGACCAGATCCTATTGATATTTTTCATTACGATTCCACAAATCATATAGGTAGGACTTGATTTTATGACCCAATTTTTTTTTAATGTGGAATTTTCCCCTCATGCTTAAATAAAGGATTATCAACTCTTACTTGATTTCCTGGCTCTGAATTAATCTTTTGAAAAAATTAAATGAATTGTGGAAAAATAATAAAAATTTGCAAAAAAAAAACAATTGAAAATTTAAATCCAGAGCTATTTCCCTTCTGAATTAATTTGAATCCTGAAAATTTTCTATGCCCTTTCTATGTGTTTGCCCTTTTCTACACCAATTCCTACAAATGAAAATTATAGGACACAATTATTTACCTAAGGGAATAAATGTTATTCATGGAAGAAGCCTTTCTAATGGATAAGAATTCTTCCAATTATTTTGGATGCAAAGCTTAAAAAAAAACAATAATTCATTCAACTGCCTTTAACACACAAAGGAATAGGCACCCATAAAACTTAAAAGAAACCACAAAGAAGACATGAATGCAGAGACCTATAAATTTTTAAAAGCTAAATAAGTGATAAATAATCTAATACAAAAATGTATATACATAATAACTGCCAATTATGCAGAAAAACTACCACTTTCTATGCACTTTCCAAGTGTCATTTGCCTATGAGTGTCTATATAGACTTGCTAGGGCTGTCATAACAAAATATCATGCTTGGTGGCTTAAGTAAAGGAAATTTATTGTCTTGCAGTTCTGGAGGCTAGAAGCCTCTAGGTTTAGTTTCTTCTGAACACATCCCTGTGACTGTGTGTCCAAATATTATCTTATAAAGATACCAATCATATTGGATTAGGACCTAGCCTAAGAGCCTCAGCTTAACTGAATTACCACTTTCAAAGCTCTTAACTCCAAATAAAAACATATTTGGAGGTACTGTAGGTAGGACTTCAAAAAATGGATGGGGGGCGGGGGACAGGGATTTGGCCCATAACACCATCACTGACTTTTTATAAGCATAAAATGTTCAATAAGATAGTGTCCCTAAAAGAAGTGGCAATGTGATACGTGTTATCATAGAAATAGGTAAAATTAGTGGTCAAGTATCTTGGGAGCACAGAAGAGAGAGTACAGATTTTGCCTTGTGCAGGAGCTAGAGTGGGGAAGGCAATCAGTTTCAAAAAGCGGGTTACATTTGAAATAGATTTATGGCTAGGGATATGACTCAATGGTAGAGAGTTACTTAGCATGTGTGTGGCCCTGAATTCAATCCCAAGCACTACAAGATTAAAAAAGAAAAAAAAGTGAAATAGGTTCAAAAGGATAATCAGACATTATTTGCTTGGTGACAACACCCATTGTAGATGTGCCTAAAATACAAAATCACTAGTTAATTATTAAGATGTCATACATGATGAGCAAGTAAAAAACAATAAGGTACTATGTAAATATTTCATTTCCTTTTTATTAATAAGCAAAATTACTGTATTCTTTATTCCTTCAGAAAACAAATTGCTAAATAAAAACCTAGGTACATAATACCTTCATTTGCCTTCTTTATACTCTAATGCTTAGCAAAATATTTTCTTACTCCTTGTTACTCCTTCTGTCTTTGATTTCTTTGGGTTTTATGAAATAACTTAGATAAGTTTTAGATTTATTTTTCTGAAATGGGGAGAGAGAGAGAGAGAGAGAGAGAGAGAGAGAGAGAGAGAGAGAGACCTTCCATAAAAATCTTACATGTCATCCCGTGATTGATGATTGCTTCTGAAAATAACTATTACTTGTAGCAGGAACTAGATAGAATATATACTTAGTAAAGTTCTATAATTCTCCTGGGTTGAATAAGTATTGAATTGACTTGAAGCAGAATTCTTTATAGCTCTTTATTTTAATACCTAAAATATTGGTCTCAAAAGAAAAGATAACTGTAACTTTTTATTATAATTAAAAACTGAATATCTTAACACAATATAAGTTTCTTCCATGATAATACATATTTTTTTAGTTGTAGATAGACACAATACCTTTATTTTATTTGTTTATTTTTTATGTGGTGCTGAGGATCAAACCCAGTGCCTCACATGTGTGAGGTAGGCACTCTACCACTGAGCCACAACCTCAGCCCCAGTACGTGATTTTTTTTAAAAAAGGTCTTAAATATAAGATGACCTCTGTAAGTCTGAAATCCCTTTATTTAAAACTAAAATCACCAGGGGCAGTGGTGCATGCCTGTAATCCCAGGGGCTCAGGAGGTTGAGGCAGGAGGATCATGAGTTCAAATCCAGCCTCAGCAAAATCGAGGCACTAAGCAACTCAATGAGACCCTGTCTCTAAATAAAAAATACAAAATAAAACTGGGGATGTGGCTCAGGGGTCGAGTGCCCTTGAGTTCAATCCCCAGTACCAAAACAAAACAAAACTGCAGAGTAACTTTTACTTTCCCCCAAATTACTCAATGTATTATTCCTAGAGAGAGTACTAGGGTTTTGTTGGCAAGCATCCTTCCCCCTAGAGAAGTTGGTTAGACAAGAATCTGATTGTGAGGTCTTTGTGGTTTCCGTAGCTCAGACTGTGATGATTGGATCAGATTTGTAACATATTAATAAATTATATTCACACTACACTATGGCATGACATGGGAATAAAATCCCAACTCTTCTAATTACATTAGGAAGAATGAGATTATTTTCCACCAGAAGTAAGAATGCTTTGAATTTCTTGTACTTCTTTCAATACTTACTGCTGTGAAAACTACATCCTGTAGAGAATTATGAAACTATATGTAGCTAAAATATGCCAAACAAAAGACAGAGACTTTTCCTGGAGGAGCTCATAATCACAGTACAAGTGGTATCTTAATGACTTACGTTATTTTAGTTAATGAATCATTTTATCTTAAATATTAAAATGCCATACTCTTCCTATTGTCATAGCTTAACTGGAAATGACTTGAAAATGTTTTACAATTTAGCAGGCTAAATGTAATATGCAACCTTGGATTGGATCATGGAATAGAAAAAAAAATAGTAGAAAAAAATAAAATCCATTTAGTTTGGCATTTAGTTAATAATATACAAATGCTAATTTCCTTGTTTTGACAGAGATATCCTGGCTATAGATGTTTCCATGAGGAGACACTGGATAAAGGACATGGAAGGACTCTCAGTACTATCTTTGTAACTTTCCATCAGTCTAAAATTATTCTGAAATTAAAAGTTTATTTTTCAAAAAGAATTTAGCAGTACGTTAAAGTTATATTTTCCAGTCTACATCCATGAATAAGTGTGCCAGGCTCACTATTGCAGTGATCTAGGGATTGGATTTGGGTTATGGTAGAAAATAAGACAGAAGATGCAAACCAAAAAGACTGGGAAACAAGACTGCTTTTGCTGTGTGAGGAGGTTCAGAGTTGGCTAAAAGCTCTTGACTAGAGGGGAAATTCCTTTAGGTTTAAAATATAGGTATTCACTGATATTAGAAGCATATAAATGGAAGTTTTAAAAGAAGGTATTGCAATAAAAGCAAAATATTATGTAAACAAAAATGATGGATATAACACTAAAGAAGGCACTTTCTAAAAAAAATAAAAATACTTTTGAAATTTATTTATTTTTTTTATTGGTTGTTCACGACATTACAAAGCTCTTGACATATCATATTTCATACATTAGATTCAAGTGGGTTATGAACTCCCAATTTTTACCCCAAATGCAGATTGCAGAATCACGTCGGTTACACATCCACAATTTTACATAATACCCTATTAGTAACTGTTGTATTCTGCTACCTTTCCTATCCTCTACTATCCCTCCCCCCCTTCCCTCACATCTTCTCTCTCTACCCCATCATACTGTAATTCATTTCTCTCCTTGTTTATTTTCCCATTCCCCTCACAACCTCTTATATGTAATTTTGTATAGCAATGAGGGTCTCCCTTCATTTCCATGCAATTTCCCTTTTCTCTCCCTTTCCCTCCCATCTCATATCTCTGTTTAATGGTAATCTTTTCTTCCTACTCTTCCTCCCTGCTCTGTTCATAGTTGCTCTCATTATATCAAAGAAGACATTTGGTATTTGTTTTTTAGGGATAGGCTAGCTTCACTAAGCATAATGTGCTCTAGTGCCATCCATTTCCCTGCAAATTCCATGATTTCGTCATTTTTTTTGTCCTGCCTAATACTCCATGGTGTATAAATGCCACATTTTTTTTTTATCCATTCATCTATTGAAGGGCATCTGGGTTGGTTCCACAGTCTAGCTATTGTGAATTGTGCTGCTATGAACATCGATGTGGCAGTATCCCTGTAGTACGCTCTTTTAAGGTCTTCAGGGAATAGTCCGAGAAGGGCAATAGCTGGGTCAAATGGTGGTTCCATTCCCAGCTTTCCCAGGAATCTCCATACTGCTTTCCAAATTGGCCGCACCAATTTGCAGTCCCACCAGCAATGTACAAGTGTACCCTTTTCTCCACATCCTCGCCAGCACTTGTTGTTGTTTGACTTCATAGTGGCTGCCAATCTTACTGGAGTGAGATGGTATCTTAGGGTGGTTTTGATTTGCATTTCTCTGACTGCTAGAGATGGTGAGCATTTTTTCATGTGCTTGTTGATTGACTGTATATCCTCCTCTGAGAAGTGTCTGTTCAGGTCCTTGGCCCATTTGTTGATTGGGTTATTTGTTATCTTATTGTCTAATTTTTTGAGTTCTTTGTATACTCTGGATATTAGGGCTCTATCTGAAGTGTGAGGAGTAAAAATTTGTTCCCAGGATGTAGGCTCCCTATTTACCTCTCTTATTGTTTCTTTTGCTGAGAAAAAACTTTTAAGTTTAATTAAGTCCCATTTGTTGATTCTTGTTTTTAACTCTTGTGCTATGGGTGTCCTATTAAGGAATTTGGAGCCCGACCCCACAATATGTAGATCGGAGCCAACTTTTTCTTCTATCAGACGGAGAGTCTCTGATTTGATATCAAGCTCCTTGATCCATTTTGAGTTAACTTTTGTGCATGGCGAGAGAAAGGGATTCAGTTTCATTTTGTTGCATATGGATTTCCAGTTTTCCCAACACCATTTGTTGAAGATGCTATCCTTCCTCCATTGCATGCCTTTTGCCCCTTTATCAAATATAAGATAGTTGTAACTTTGTGGATTAGTCTCTGTGTCCTCTATTCTATACCATTGGTCCACCCGCCTGTTTTGGTACCAGTACCATGCTGTTTTTGTCACTATAGCTCTGTAATATAGTTTGAAATCTGGTATCGCTATACCGCCTGATTCACACTTCCTGCTTAGAATTGCTTTTGCTATTCTGGGTCTTTTATTTTTCCATATGAATTTCATGATTGCTTTATCTATTTCTACAAGAAATGCCATTGGGATTTTGATTGGCATTGCATTAAACCTATAGAGAACTTTTGGTAATATCGCCATTTTGATAATGTTAGTTCTGCCTATCCATAAACAGGGTATATTTTTCCATCTTCTAAGATCTTCTTCTACTTCTCTCTTTAGGGTTCTGTAGTTTTCATTGTATAAATCTTTCACCTCTTTTGTTAGGTTGATTCCCAAGTATTTTATTTTTTTGAGGATATTGTGAATGGAGTGTTTTTCCTCATTTCTGTTTCAGAAGTTTTGTCGCTGATGTACAGAAATGCCTTTGATTTATGCGTGTTGATTTTATATCCTGCCACTTTGCTGAATTCATTTATTAGTTCTAGTAGTTTCTTTGTAGACCCTTTTGGGTATTCTAGGTATAGAATCATGTCGTCCGCAAATAGTGATAATTTAAGTTCTTCTTTTCCTATTTTTATGCCTTTAATTTCTTTCGTCTGTCTAATTGCTCTGGCCAGTGTTTCGAGAACTATATTGAATAGAAGTGGTGATAGAGGGCATCCCTGTCTTGTTCCAGATTTTAGAGGGAATGCCTTCAATTTTTCTCCATTCAGAATGATGCTAGCCTGAGGCTTAGCATAGATAGCTTTTACAATGTCGAGGTAAGTTCCTGTTATCCCTAGTTTTTCTAATGTTTTGAACATAAAGGGATGCTGTACTTTGTCGAATGCTTTTTCTGCGTCTATCGAGATGATCATATGATTCTTAAGTCTTTTGATGTGGTGAATAACATTTATTGATTTCCGTATATTGAACCATCCTTGCATCCCAGGGATGAATCCTACTTGATCATGGTGCACAATTTTTTTGATGTGTTTTTGTATTCAATTCGCCAGAATTTTATTGAGGATTTTTGCATCTAGGTTCATTAAAGATATTGGTCTGTAGTTTTCTTTCTTTGAGGTGTCTTTGTCTGGTTTCGGAATCAGGGTAATGTTGGCCTCATAGAATGAATTTGGAAGAGCTCCCTCTTTTTTCTATTTCCTGAAATAACTTGAAAAGTATTGGTATTAATTCTTCTTTAAAGGTTTTGTAAAACTCTGCTGTATACCCATCTGGTCCTGGGCTTTTCTTGGTTGGTAGTCTTTTTTTTTTTTTTTTTATAGAATGAAATTTATTTTTTTTTAAATTTTTTTATTGGTTATTCACAACATTACAAAGCTCTTGACATATCATATTTCATACATTAGATTGAAGTGGGTTATGAACCCCCAATTTTACCCCAAATGCAGATTGCAGAATCACGTCGGTTACACATCCACAATTTTACATAATGCCCTATTAGTAATTGTTGTATTCTGCTACCTTTCCTATCCCCTACTATCCCCCCTCCCCTCCCCTCCCAACTTCTCTCTCAACCCCATCTACTGTAATTCATTTCTCTCCTTGTTTATTTTCCCATTCCCCTCACAACCTCTTATATGTAATTTTGTATAGCAATGAGGGTCTCCCTTCATTTCCATGCAATTTCCCTTTTCTCTCCCTTTCCCTCCCATCTCATGTCTCTGTTTAATGTTAATCTTTTCTTCCTACTCTTCCTCCCTGCTCTGTTCATAGTTGCTCTCATTATATCAAAGAAGACATTTGGTATTTGTTTTTTAGGGATAGGCTAGCTTCACTAAGCATAATGTGCTCTAGTGCCATCCATTTCCCTGCAAATTCTATGATTTTGTCATTTTTTATTGCTGCATAGTACTCCATTGTGTATAGATGCCACATTTTTTTTATCCATTCATCTATTGAAGGGCATCTGGGTTGGTTCCACAGTCTAGCTATTGTGAATTGTGCTGCTATGAACATCGATGTGGCAGTATCCCTGTAGCATGCTCTTTTAAGGACTTTAGGGAATAGTCCGAGAAGGGCAATAGCAGGGTCAAATGGTGGTTCCATTCCCAGCTTTCCCAGGAATCTCCATACTGCTTTCCAAATTGGCCACACCAATTTGCAGTCCCACCAGCAATGTACAAGTGTACCCTTTTCTCCACATCCTCGCCAGCACTTGTTGTTGTTTGACTTCACAGTGGCTGCCAATCTTACTGGAGTGAGATGGTATCTTAGGGTGGTTTTGAATTGCATTTCTCTGACTGCTAGAGATGGTGAGCATTTTTTCATGTGCTTGTTGATTGACTGTATATCCTCCTCTGAGAAGTGTCTGTTCAGGTCCTTGGCCCATTTGTTGATTGGGTTATTTGTTATCTTATTGTCTAATTTTTTGAGTTCTTTGTATACTCTGGATATTAGGGCTCTATCTGAAGTGTGAGGAGTAAAAATTTGTTCCCAGGATGTAGGCTCCCTATTTACCTCTCTTATTGTTTCTTTTGCTGAGAAAAAACTTTTAAGTTTAATTAAGTCCCATTTGTTGATTCTTGTTTTTAACTCTTGTGCTATGGGTGTCCTATTAAGGAATTTGGAGCCCGACCCCACAATATGTAGATCGGAGCCAACTTTTTCTTCTATCAGACGGAGAGTCTCTGATTTGATATCAAGCTCCTTGATCCATTTTGAGTTAACTTTTGTGCATGGCGAGAGAAAGGGATTCAGTTTCATTTTGTTGCATATGGATTTCCAGTTTTCCCAACACCATTTGTTGAAGATGCTATCCTTCCTCCATTGCATGCCTTTTGCCCCTTTATCAAATATAAGATAGTTGTAACTTTGTGGATTAGTCTCTGTGTCCTCTATTCTATACCATTGGTCCACCCGCCTGTTTTGGTACCAGTACCATGCTGTTTTTGTCACTATTGCTCTGTAATATAGTTTGAAATCTGGTATCGCTATACTGCCTGATTCACACTTTCTGCTTACAATTGCTTTTGCTATTCTGGGTCTTTTATTTTTCCATATGAATTTCATGATTGCTTTATCTATTTCTACAAGAAATGCTGTTGGGATTTTGATTGGCATTGCATTAAATCTATAGAGAACTTTTGGTAATATCGCCATTTTGATGATGTTAGTTCTGCCTATCCATGAACAGGGTATATTTTTCCATCTTCTAAGATCTTCTTCTACTTCTCTCTTTAGGGTTCTGTAGTTTTCATTGTATAAATCTTTCACCTCTTTTGTTAGGTTGATTCCCAAGTATTTTTTTTTTGAGGATATTGTGAATGGAGTGTTTTTCCTCATTTCTGTTTCAGAAGTTTTGTTGCTGATATACAGAAATGCCTTTGATTTATGCATGTTGATTTTATATCCTGCCACTTTGCTGAATTCATTTATTAGTTCTAGTAGTTTCTTTGTAGACCCTTTTGGGTCTTCTAGGTATAGAATCATGTCATCTGCAAATAGTGATAATTTAAGTTCTTCTTTTCCAATTTTTATGCCTTTAATTTCTTTCGTCTGTCTAATTGCTCTGGCCAGTGTTTCGAGAACTATATTGAATAGAAGTGGAGATAGAGGGCATCCCTGTCTTGTTCCGGAGGTTGGTAGTCTTTTGATTGCTTCTTCAATTTCATCCATTGATATTGGTCTGTTCAAATTGTGTGTATCCTCCTGACTCAGTCTGGGCAAATCATATGACTTAAGAAATTTATCTAAATTTATCTTCACTCTCTTCTATTTTGTTGGAATATAGGTTTTCAAAATAATTTCTAATTGTCTTCTCTATTTCTGTAGCATCTGTTGTGATATTGCCTTTTTCATCCCATATGTTAGTAATTTGAGTTCTCTCTGTTCTTCTCTTCGTTAGCATGGCTAAAGGTCTGTCGATCTTATTTATTTTTTCGAAGAACCAACTTTTAGTTTTGTTAATTTTTTCAATAGTTTCTTTTGTTTGAATTTCATTGATTTCCGCTCTGATTTTAATTATTTCTTGCCTTCTGCTACATTTGCTGTTGTTTTGCTCTTCCTTTTCTAAGGCTTTGAGATGAAGTGTGAGCTCATTTATTTGTTGGTTTTTTCTTTTTTTGAGGAATGACCACCAGGTGATGAATTTTCCTCTTAAAACTGCTTTCATTGTGTCCCATAGATTCCGATATGTTGTGTCTGTATTTTCATTTATCTCTAAGAATTCTTTGATTTCCTCCTTTATGTCTTCTGTAACCCATTGATCATTCAGTAACATATTGTTCATTTTCCATGTGATGTAGGATTTTTCCTTCCTTCTTTTATCATTGATTTCCAGTTTCATTCCATTATGATCAGATAAAATGCATGGTATTATCTCCACCCCTTTATATTTACTGAGGGTTGCCCTATGGCATAATATATGGTCTATTTTTGAGAAGAATCCATGTGCTGCTGAGAAAAAAGTATATCCACTTGATGATGGTTGATAAATTCTATATATGTCAGTTAAGTCTAGGTTATTGATTGTGGTATTGAGTTCTATAGTTTCTTTATTCAACTTTTGTTTGGAGGATCTGTCCAATGGTGAGAGAGGTGTGTTGAAGTCACCCATAATTATTGTGTTGTGGTCTATTTGATTCTTGAACTTGAGGAGAATTTGTTTTATGAATGTCCCAGCTCCATTGTTTGGTGCATAAATATTGATAATTGTTATGTCTTGTTGGTGAATGGTTCCTTTTAACAGTATATAATGTCCTTCCTTATCCCTTTTGTTTAACTTAGTCTTGAAGTCAATTTTATTCGATATGAGGGTGGCCACCCCTGCTTGCTTACGAGGACCGTGTGCATGGTATATTTTTTCCCATCCTTTCACCTTCAGCCTGTGTATGTCTTTTCCAATCAAATGTGTCTCCTGGAGGCAGCATATTGTTGGATTTGTTTTTTAATCCATGATACCAGCCTATGTCGCTTTATTGGAGAGTTTAAGCCATTAACGTTTAGAGTTACTATTGATATATGGTTTGTACTTCCTGCCATGCTTGATTATTTATCCTTTTTTTTTTTAATTTAGTTTGTTTCTCCATGATTATCTTTCCCCTCGCCCTCTGTCTTTACCAAGGCACTTCCCACTGATGGTTTCGGTTATTGTTTTTCATTTCTTCCTCGTGTAGTGTTTTGCTCAAGATGCTTTGCAATGCTGGTTTTCTGGCTGCAAATTCTTTTAACTTTTGTGTATCATGAAAGATTTTTATTTCGTTGTCATACCTGAAGCTTAATTTTGCTGGATACAGAATTCTTGGTTGGCATCCATTGTCTTTCAGTGTTTGAAATACATTGTTCCAGGACCTTCTCGCTTTCAGTGTCTGTGATGAAAAATCCGTTGTTAACCTTATTGGTTTACCCCTGAATGTAATCTGCCTCTTTTCTCTTGTAGCTTTTAATATTTTCTCTTTGTTCTGTATATTGGATATCTTCATAACAATGTGTCTTGGCGTTGGTCTACTGTGATTTTGTGTGCTCAGTGTCCTGTACGCATCTACAATTTGTATATCCGTTTCCTTTTTTATTTCTGGAAAGTTTTCTGTAATTATTTCATTCAGCAGGTTACTCATTCCCTGGGTTTGAATCTCTATACCTTCCCCTATTCCGATGACTCTTAAGTTTGGTTTTTTTATGTTATCCCATGTCTCTTGAATGTTTTTCTCGTGATTTTTTACCTGCCTTTCTGAGTTGGCTAGACTCTTTTTAAGATGATATATTTTGTCTTCAATATCTGACGTTCTGGTTTCTACTTGCTCCACTCTGTTAGTGATACTCTCATTTGAGTTTTTAATTTGGTTTATAGTTTCCTTCATTTCTAGAATTATTGTTTGATTTTTTTAATAATCTCTATCTCCTGATAAAGATGCTTAACTTCTTCTTTTATCTGTTTATGTAATTCGTTTTCAATGTGTTCTTTCACTGTTTGAATTTGCTGTCTCATATCCTCTTTAAGGTTCCATTCCATCTGTCTAAGGTGTTCCTTGAGTTCTTTATATGACCATTTTTCTGATGCCTCTAGGTCCTCCTGAATATTTAGGCTGTCCTGCATTGTTTGTACTCCTTTTCTTCCTTGCTTTTTCATGCTGCTCATGTTACTTCTTGTTCTGTTTGACTGATGAGTTACTGTTTGCACCTATAAATTTATTTGATGCTTGGGAGGAAGGGTATTAGAAGGGAATGGAAGAAGTCACTAAAGAGAATGAGAGTAAGCAGGTAGAATTCAAGGAAGGGGGATAATAAAATTGAAAAGAAATGAAAAGACAAAAGAAGAAAAAAGAAAAAAAAATAGGAAATAAAAAAAGAAAAAAAAATTTAAATAAATAATAAAAAAATTAAAATTAAAATTAGAAGAAAAAATTAAAACAAAATAAACCCAAAAAAATTCAAAAAACAACAAGAATGAAAAATGAAAAATGAAAAAAAAACAAATAAAAAAAAAACCAAAAAAAAAAAAAACTAATAAATGCAGTCTTAGAGTTTGATTAACTTCTCTTCCAGTAGGTGGAGCTGTGCCCATCATGTCGAGCTTCTCCTGTCAATACACGGGAACCAATCACTGTGCAGAAGCTCCTCCTCCCAGACTGGGCGAGCCTCCAATCCTGAGTGCCTAGGGCCTCCTCTTGTGTCTAGTCACTTCCCCACTTTTCCTCTAGCCAGGCCCCTCTCACCGGTGACGCTCACCACAATACTGGCTACAAGCCAGGTCTACTGCTCCCCGGAGCCCTGTTTTCATAAACGACTGGGCACACTCTCCCTGTTTGCTATTCCCTCAGACCCTAAGTTTGTAGAGCTTGGGGCTGAGAATCCTCAGCAAATTTTACTTGCCCTCCGGTAGCCACGCCCCTGGTAGCTGGTACAAGAGACCTCAGTTGTCAGCACTGGTGGGAGCAGTAGCCGGGAGCACCGCGGGTCCCGCGCCACTTCTGATTCCCTCCGTCTGGCTATTGCGCTCACGGGAGAGCTGGGAGGGGCCCTTACGGGAGAGCTGGGAGGGGCCCTTAAGGTTTCCCCGATGTGTGGAGAGGGAAGGCTAGGGAATTACACACCTGTAGCCGCAGGTTTCAATGAAGTCATCTCCTCTGCCGCAGTCTGGTGACGTCAGTTCTCTGCCATGGTGGTGTCTCTTGCAAATGGCGACAGTTCGTTTCCCTTTGCCGGGCGACCAATGCAACGGGTGGGTCCTGACTGTCTCTCCCAAGCCCCGTTTAAATCCTGTGGCCACTGCCTATGAAGGCTCAGTTGGCATTTACCTCCGTAGGATCAGAAGGGCCGACCAGTTGTTTCAGCCGGATGGATTAGTGCTGAGTCACAGCTGTTTGTCTGCGGGAAGCAGGCGAACGGGAGCTTGAATTCAGCCGATCTGGGCTCAGTGTGTGTTCTGAGAGGCCCAGACTGTTCGCCCCAGATCCACATCAGCTCAGCAATGCCTAGTGATCCTGAGCAAACAGCTTTTAGACTGTTTACGACTCCCTATGCCCGCACAACTGAAGAGGTCAGAGACTTGATCTCTCCTCGCCCGCCGCCATGTTGGATCCTCCTACTTTTGAAATTTAGACTCTATGTTAAATATTTGGAAACTGCCTGTAGAGGAAAATCTAAGAAAGTTGCTGAATAGGCAGCAGGGCACAGTGACACTCACCTGTAATCCCTGTGACTCAGGAGGCTAAGGCAGGAGGATCACAAGTTTGAAGCCAGCCTGGGCAATTTAGCAAGACCCTGTCTCAAAATACAATATAAAAACAAGGTTTAGGAAATGTGGCTCAGTTGTAAGTCATTTATTTGACTAGCGTGTCCAAGGTCCTGGGTTCAATCCCTAATACCATAAATGAAAAAGAAAATAGGGTGTGATCTTAAAAATCTTTTCTACTCATATTTACAATTATAGCTTTGAAGATTTTTATATGAAGTACTAAAAAATTTTTTTAAAGTAAAGTTTACATTGGAACTTGTAGTCTGCTTCATCATGGTTTCCTGGATGTTCTCTTTCTTCAGTAAATTATGCCCCCTTAGAAGTGAACACATGATCTAGGTCCAATCAAACACAATACCACTTTCTCTGAACATTACTGTGAGGTGGGATGATGCAAATATAGAGATGCTACGAGGAAGCCCTGCTGAGCTAGGCAAATGGACAAGTTTGAATCTAAACTCATTTGTTTGAAAGCAGAAAAGCAATAGCACACAGGGAGACCCATTCTGCCTCTAGCAAGCAGCCTGGACCATGGAGTGTCAAATAATATTTCTACTTGCTGAACTCTGGTAAAAAAAAAAAAAAACTGAATTTTTATACTCTAAATTGAAGTTAACACAACGGAGAGAAGCAGGAAATACACTGGGGACTTGGTAAGGACCTACAAATTCGAGAAGCCTGTTTCCCTTGCCCCTTTCAAGTCTGTTATTCTATGATAAACATAATTGAAGTCAATACCTGTGGCAAAACATTACCACGGTCACACAGTTAGGGGCAGGTTAGCCATTATAAGAGCCTATATGATGGGTATAGCTGGGATACTGTGCTAAGAAACAGAAACTTCAAGTGCAAGGTAAGATCTCTGACTGCTGGTGCCTAGTCTGTGAAATACCCAGATATCCAATTGGCAAAAATCCATCAGGTCTGAAGGGAGTTGTATTGCCAGAAAACCCACCTTGGAAATAATCGTGTCTTTGTTCAAAGCCTAAGCCAATATCCAGTCTCCATAATCAGAATAATAAGAAGTCAGTGGCTGAAGTAGTGCAGTCTAGAATGTGAGGGGCAGGGAAAGATTCGCTCCTCATACCTGTAGATCCATGCAGCAAGATTGACTCACTAAAGAGAATTTTTCATTGCCCGAGAAGCAAATTTAGATGATATTTGTATTACAAGACCAGAGAAACCCCATCTCCACGTGACTAAGAGAAAAGAAAGCATATCACCCAGAATTCCTAGACTTCAACATAATATGGTCACTGGATGAGACTGGATTGTTTCATTGGGAGATGAACTGTACAGGGAGATATTGCATTAAATTCAGTAAAGAACATTTTTAGAATTGCACATCTGGAAAGGCAAGAGTGTGGATGAAGACAGTGAACCATAGTAGCATTCTGTGCTGCCCAAATTCTGACTTAATTTGGCTGGCATGGCACTGTTTCTCTCCTCTGGGACAGATGTGGGCATATGTCACAAGCCCACCTAATTGTAATACTCCATTCCCCAGGCATGTGATTACTCTTGGGGTGGGCTTGTGGCCCAAACAGGGCTATAAGAGTCTTCTGGAATTGATACTGAGATATTGGGAGAGAAAGGTCTCTTTCCTCTGGGATTCCTAAAGCAGATGATGTAAGCCTAGAGCAGTGGGCAACCTACTTCTCTGGCAGCCTGAAAGATGGAAAAAATGAGGTCACTACACAGAGGAGTCTGAGCCGAGATTTGGGGGAGGGGGAAAGAAAGAGACCTGATGATATAATTTCCATCTGGGCCTGAAGCCAAATACATCCAGGAACACTCTCACTCTCCCCACCCCATCCCCCAATCTTCTTACTCCTCTCAATTCCTCTCTCTTTTTTTGCATAGAGTTGTATTTCTGTCTATTTCAACTGAAATAGTCTTTAAATATTTTTGTTTTTCTAAATATAAAAGTAATACGTGGTCAATGTAGAAGAAATTTGAAAAATATAGACAGGCATAAATAAAAAAGAAAATCTTCTATTCTCAAAAAAAAAAAGAAAGAAAGAAAATAATCTATTCTCTCATGCTTTCAGTAGAGCCAGATGAGTATTTCAGAGTTTTTGTAGTACTTTAAATACTATTTCTCATAGTTATTATCACAATAGATTATTTTACATAGCTTTTATCATAATAAATTTGCTTCACATGGTTTTGATTATAATAAATATTCAATCTTGAATAGTGGTTTTTCTATTTAACATTATACCATTTTCCCATGTTCTTAAACCACCTATAAATATAATTTGCTTAAATTTCCCCTACTATTTAGATAATTTTAAAGTACTAAGACCATTTTAGAGTATAAGGCTTTTCTTAGCTTTCCTGTGCTATTTGGATAATTTTAAAATATTAAAACCATTTGGATTTTAAACCTAATATTTATTTTTAGAAACATAATTACTAAGCCTAAATAGTAGAACATTTTAAAGGATTCTGATATGTTTTATTGATTCCTTATTTGGTTGAATACAAATATACACATGAGAAATTTGTCCTTCATAGACAATTAGGACTAAATTAATCAAATAAATATGGCTAAGTTAGAGAAAAACCAAATAAGACACCATCAGGCCTTCAATGAATAGATAGTTCTTTTTAGGAGCAAAAACTACCCTGCATTAACTCAATTCAAAATTTAAGCTGTATTAAATGACAGAAAACAAAAGAAATTAAAACACTGACATTTAACCATGTTATCTGATACACATTTCTCCCTAAATGACATAATTTTTTAAAAATATAATTTTAGTATTTCTCCACTATGAAGTAATATATAAAACGATATAAGATACCATCAACAGCTATTTTTTACAATGACAGTGTCCATTGTCATTGAAACAAGGACAGTGCTGGGAAGGGTGCAGATTAATATAATCCTTTGAAGGCATCGTAGCAATTTTTTTAGTTTTCATATAAGCTAATAAATAGCCAGACATTTCAATTTATTATAGTATTCCATCAAGTGCACATATTTACCTTATTAATACTATTTCAAGCATTTTACTACTGTAATTACTGTAATGTATATTCATTAATACATTTTAATATGTTATGGATTATTTACTTTGGATTGATTCCCAGAATTGAGATTACTGAATTAAAGTTAATAGAACTGAGATTGCAAAATCAACCATTTTCTGGATCTTGATGTAGATGGCCAAAGCATATCAATGTATAAGGCCAAGCACAATAAATGAGTATGCATTTCAGGCCATCCTCTCCAATCTATTAAATTATTTCAATGTTTTGCTTACTTAAGAGGTAGAAAATAATATCTGGCTTTAATATAAGATTATGTCTGATTTGAGTCTGAAGAAGGTGTGGCCTTCACTAGGGAACAATCAGAAGAGAGATCTATTAAGTGGACACAGCAGGTGGAAAGGCACAGAATCAAGAGAGCACAAGTTGGTTGGCCTGGTTGGAGTGCAAGGTGGAACAGGGTGACAGGAGATGAGGGAAGAAAATGGATAATATACCTCATGAGTCATGCAAACAAATGCACATCCCTCTTTGTAACTTACTGCATCCTAGTATTGGGGGAATTATCTCACCACGCTTGTGTCTCACTGACAGGATAAATTCAAATGTACTCCTGGTACTGAAACCAAAGTCCCTGTAGGCTTCTTTCCTCAGACTTTCCTCTCACCCCCCTGATATAGTCAGGGGCAATCAGGGGCATACTGTCTCTGGGATTTTTCTCTTTTCTTAGTTTAAGCTATTTCTGTTTTCTTTTTCTTTTTTTAGAATTTAAGGTTTTTTATTGTGGTGAATTCAAATATACACAAAAATAAAACAGATAGTGTAATGCATCTCCATGAACCAAAACTCATTCTCAACAATGATCAATTCATGGCTAGTCTGTTTTATCCGTTCATGTCTCCATTTCCCCTTGTCCTCAGATATTTCAGAAATAAATGTTGGTTATAATATCAAGGAATATTTTCCAAGAATTATTACTATAAACCATTTGAACAATTTAAGTTAGTATAATGAAAGTGCTTTGTGCTAAAAATAATGAATTCCAAAAGTCCTTGCAGTGTTTAGTGCTAAGTGACAAAGCCTACAAAAACAGGTGTTCAGTGGATGAAGGGAGAAATGTCAGGTTTGCTCATCTTCTTTCTCTGCCTCTTTGTTTTGTTCTTTGATCTCCAAAGTCAAATATAAGGGTATCAATTTTATTTAACTTGCTTGTATTTATTAAACCTCACATATTACTGAGTCATCTAATCTCTAAAGAGATTTATGCCGGGTGCGGTGGCGCATGCCTGTAATCCCAGTGGCTCAGGAGGCTGAGGCAGGAGGATCATGAGTTCAAATCCAGTCTCAGCAAAAGTGAGGCACTAAGCAACTCAGTGAGACCCTGTCTCTAAATAAAATACAAAATGGGGTTGGGGATATGGCTCGGTGGTTGAATGCCCCTGAGTTCAATCCCCGGTACCACCCCCCCTAAAAAAAAGAGATTTAAAACCATATATTTTATTGTTTTCCAGAATATGTTAAGTATTTGGCTATATCAAGATCCTTATTAAATTTTTATGGTTGGGCTGGGGTTGTAGCTCAGTGGTAGAGTGCTCAGTGATAGAGCATGTGCAAAGCCCTGGGTTCAATCCTCATGCCACATAAAAATAAATAAATAAAAATAAAGATATTGTATCCATCTACAACTAAAAAATATTTTAAAAATTTTTATGGTATTAAAATACTTTCTAATGTAGAATTTGCCATTTAAGTGATCTTAAGTTTATAATCAGTGGACTTAAGTATATTCATAATGTTGTATACTATAAATTTCATATCTTTAACAATGTAACATAAGAAGAATAGAAGCAGAAAGAGTCCACCCATTGTAGTGTAAGTGTCCAACCATGATAGTCCAGGGATCCCTGCTACTGAAACCTCCAGGAACTTCCTCATTACAAGCTTGGCCCTCCCGCCTTATCTTCAATTCTAAAAGCTCCCAAAACTCACTTAAGATGAGCAGAGTCAATTTCTCCACCCAAAGAACCCTGAGAGACACACAACTATGAAGGATTTTAAGCACATAAGCGAGAACTTAGAAGACTGTAGTGTGGAGGCTGATATGAATTGAATTTTGGTGCCTACCCTGACATTCATACGTTGAAGCCCTAACCCCAATGTGATTGAATTTAGAGATAGGACCTTTAGGGAGGTAATTAAAGTTAAATGAAGCCATAAGGATGGGGTCCTAATTCAATAAGGCTAGTGGCCTTAGAAGAAGAGAAAAAGACCCAAGAGATCTCTATCTTTCTCTCATCCTCCATGTAGCCACAAAGAAGAGTCCATGTGAGGAATACAGCAAAAAGAGAAAGGAAGAGAGGCTTCACTAGAGCCAAGTCTGCCAGCACCTTGATCTGGAGCTTCTAACTATCAAAACTATGAGAAAATAAATTTTTGTTGTTTAAGTTACCTAGTCTCTGGCATTTTGTTATAGCAGCCCTAACAGACTAGAGATGTTATGTTTATAAAACAGTGATGATGTTGGCCTGGTCTAAAGTAACAACTGGAAATGGAAAGGAGGGTATGAACTTAAAACTGATTAAGAGAAAGAAATAAAAAATTTACTGACAAACTCGATGTGGGGACTGAATCTACATGATTCCCAGGTTTCTGACTTGAACCCCTGGGAATAGTTATGAGGTAAGGATGAGGTCAATTGTTTTTCTCTTTCTCATATATCTGTGTAAATCCTACCTGTCTGTATCTGGAATATCAAAGCAAAGATCTTAGTAGCTGTTGACAATTCAAATTTATCCAGGCATAATTTGTTGATAAATGAGAGGATCAATGTGGGGTCTGTGTACAGGATAGCCCATGAAGCTTCATTAAAAAGACAATGTGGAAGTTGGCACCTTATGTCCACTACACTCCAGGCTCCACCCATATGTATATATTTTTTTATTTATTCTGATTTGTTATACATGATGGCAGAATGCAATTCATTTCATATCATACATATAGAGCACAATTTTTCAAGACACTGATTGTACACAGAATATTTTCACACCATTCATGTCTTATACATGTACTTAAGGTAATGATGTCTAACTCATTCCACCATCATTTCTACTGCCTTGCCCCCTCATCTCCCCTCCCTCCCCTTTGCCCTATGTAAAGTCCCTCCATTCCTCCCATGCTCCCCCAACATTTGCCGTTATAAGTCTGCATCCTCATATCAAAGAAAACATTTGGCTTATGGTTTTGGGAGATATAATGCTTGCTTCAATTAGCATTATATTCTCCAAATTCATTAATTTACCTTCAAATGCCATGATTTTATTCTCTTTTAATGCTGAGTAATGTTCCATTGTGTATATATACCAAAGTTTCCCTATCCATTCATCTACTGAAGGGCATCTAGGTTGGTTCCACAGTTTAGCTATTGTGAATTGTGCTGCTATAAACATTGATGTGGCTGTGTCTCTGTAGTATGCTGTTTTTAAGTCCTTTGGGTATAGATGGAGGAGTGGGATAGCTGGGTCAAATGGTGGTTCTAGTCCCAGTTTTTCAAGGAGTATTCATACTGCTTTCCAGATTGGCTGCAACAATTTGCAGTCCCACCAGCAATTTATGAGTGTGTCTTTTCCCCCACATCCTGGCCAACATTTACTGTTGTTTGTATTCTTAATAGCTGCATTTTGACTGGAGTGAGATGAACTCTTAGAGTAGTTTTGATTTTCGTTTCTCTAATTGCTAGAGATGTTGAACATTTTTTCATGTTTGTTGATTGTTGTATATCCTCTTCTGAGAAGTGTCTGTTCAGTTCCTTGGCCCATTTATTGATTGCGTTATTTGTTTTTTGATGTTAAGGTTTTTGAGTTCTTTATGTATTCAAGAGATTAGTGCTGTATCTGATGTGAGGGGTAAAAATTTGTTCCCAAGATGTAGGCTCTCTATTCACCTCACTGATGGTTTCTTTTTCTGAGAAGAAGCTTTTTAGTTTGAATCTATCCCATTTATCAATTCTTGTTTTTAATTTTTACACTACAGGAGTTTTATTAAGAAAGTTGGGACCTAAACCAACATGGTGGAGATTAGGGCCTACTTTTTATTCTATTATATGCAGGGTCCCTGGTTTAATTCCTAGGTCCTTGATTCACTTTAAGCTGAGTTTTGTGCATGGTGAGAGATAGAGGTTTAATTTCATTTTGTAACATTTGGATTTCCAGTTTTCCCAGCACCATTTGTTGAAGAGGCTATCTTTTCTTCATTGTACATTTTTGGAGCCTTTGTCTAATGTAAGATAACTGAAGTGATGTGGGTTAGACTCTGTGTCCTCTATTCTGTACCATTGGTCTACAGGGTCTATTTTGGTGCCGATACTATACTGTTTTAGTTACTATTGCTTTGTAGTATAATTTAAGATCTGGTATAGTATTGCCACCAGCTTCATTCTTCTTGCTAAGGATTGCTTTGGCTATTCTGGGTCTCTTATTTTTCCAGATGAATTTCATGATTGCTTTCTCTATTTCTATGAGGAATGTCATTGGGATTTTGATTGGGATTGCATTGAATCTGTTTAATGCTTTTGGTAGTAAAGTCATTTTGACAATATTAATTCTGCCTATCTAAGAACAAGGTAGATCTTTCTTTCTTCTAAGGTCTTATTTAATTTCTTTCTTTAGAATGTTGTAGTTTTCATTGTAGAGGTATTTCTCCTCTTTTGTTAAATTTATTCCCAAGTATTTTATTTTTTAGAGGCTATTGTAAATAGTGGTCTTCCTGGTTTTTCTTTCAGAAGATTTGTCACTGATGTACAGAAATGCCTTTGATTTATAGGTTGTTTTTTTTTTAAATCCAGCTACTTTGCTGAATTCATTTATTAGTTCTAGAAATTTCTGGTGGAATGTTTTGGATCTTCTAGGTATAGAATCATATCATCAGCAAATAGTGCCAATTTGAGTTATTCTTTTTCTATGTGTATCCCTTTAATTTCTTTCATCTGTCTGATTGCTCTGGCTAGAGTTTCAAGAACTATGTTAAATAGAAGTGGTGAAAGAGGGCATTCCTGTCTTGTTCCAGTTTTTAGAGGGAATGCTTTCAAATTTTTCCATTTAGAATGATGTTGACCTGGGGCTTAGCATAGATAGCCTTTACAAGGTTGAGGTATGTTCCTATTATCCCTAGTTTTTCAAGTGTTTTGAACATAAGGAGATGCTGTATTTTATCAAATGCTTTCTCAGCATCTACGGAGATGATCATATGATTTTTATCTTTGAGTGTCTTTGTGTGATGAATTACATTTATTGACTTCCATATGTTGAACCAAACTTGCATTTCTGGGATGAACCCTACTTGATCATGATGCCCTATCCTTTTGTTATGTTTTTGTATTCAATTTGCCAGGATTTTATTGAGAATTTTTGCATCTATATTCATTAGAAATATTCATCTGAAATTTTCTTTCTTTGATGTGTCTTTGGTTTTGGAATCAGGGTGATATTGGCCTCATAGAATGTATTTGGAAGTGTTCCCTCTTTTTCTATTTCATGATATAGTTTGAGCAGTATTGGTGTTAGTTCTTTTTTAAGGGTCTTGTAGAACTCAGCTGTGATCCATGCAGTCCTGGGCTTTTCATGGTTGGTAGACTTCTGACAGTGTCCTCTATTTCCTTGCTTGAAATTGATCTGTTTAAATTATGCATATCGCACAATTTAGGCATATCATATGCCTCTAGAAATTTGTTGATGACTTTGATATTTTCTATTTTATTGCAGTACACATTTTCAAAATAATTCCTAATTATCTTCTATATGTTTGTAGTGTCCATTTTGATTTTTCCTTTTCATCATGGATGTTAGTAATTTGAGTTTTCTCTCTCCTTCTCTTCATTAGCATGACTAGGGGTTTATCAATTTTATTTATTTTTTCAAAGATTAGTGGGTTTTTTTTAGTTCTTTATATATCCCAGAGATTAATGCTCTGTCTGATGTGTATGTGGTAAATATTTGCTTCCATTCTGTAGGCTCTCTCTTCACCTCACTATTTGTTTCTTTTTCTGAGAAGAAGCTTTTTAGTTTGAATCCATCCCATTTATTGAATCTTGATTTTATTTCTGTGCTATAGGAGTCTTGTTAAGGCAAGTTGGGGCCTAACTCAACATGATGGAGATTTGGGCCAACTTTTTCTTCTATTAGGCACAGGGTATCTGGTCTAATTCTTATGACCTTGATCCATTTTGAGTTTTGTGTATGGTGAGAGATGGGGCTTAATTTTATTTTGCTGCATATGGATTTCCAGTTTTCCCAGCCCCATTTGTTGAAGAGGCTAACTTTTCTCCAATATATGTTTTTGGCACTTTTGTCTAATATGTGATAACTGTAATTATGTGGGTTTGTCTCTGTGTTCTCTATTCTGTATCATTGGTCTACAAGTCTATTTTGGTTCCAATACCATGTCATTTTTGTTACTCCTGCTCTGTAGTAATAAATTAATTTAGCAAAGTAGCAGGATATAAAATCAACCCCCCCTATATCAAAGGCATTTCTGTACATCAGTGTCAAATCCTCTGAAAGAGAAACTAGGAAAACTACCTTATTTATGATAACCTCAAAAAAATACTTGGGAATCAACTCAATGAAAGAGGTGAAAGACTTCTACAATGAAAACTACAGAACATTAAAGAAAAAAATTAAAGAAGATCTTAAAAGATGAAAAGATCTCCCTTGTTCTTGGATAGGCAGAATTAATATTGTCAAAATCACCACACTACCAAAATCACTATACAGATTTAAGGCAATTCCAATCAAAATCCCAATGACATTCCTCATGGAAATAGAAGAAGTAGTCATGAAATTCATCTGGAAAAATAAGAGACCCAGAATAGCCAAAGCAATTCTTAGCAAGAAGAGTGAAGCAGGCGGCATCACTATACCAGATCTTAAACTATGCTACAGAGCAACAGTGAATTTTTATTCTTTTAATGAATGAGCCCAATGCAACAAATTTTCCCCTTAGCACAGCCTTCATAGTGTCCCAGAGATTTTGGTATGTTGTATCAGAGTTCTCATTTAGCTCTCAGAATTTTGTATCTCCTCCCTGATGTCTTCTGTTATCCATACATCATTCAACTGAGTACTGTTTAGTCTCCAGGTGTTGGAGTTGCTTTTATTTTTTTATTTCATCATTGATTTATAATTTTATTCTATTATGGTCTGATAGAATGCAGGGTAGTATCTATACTTTTTTGTATTTGCTAAGACTTGCTTTGTGCCATAACATATGGTCTATTTTAGAGAAGGATACATGTGCTGCTGAGAAAAAAAAGTGTATTCACTTATTGATAGATGACATATTTTATATATTTCTGTTAAGTCTAAAATTATTGATTATATTATTGAGTTCTATAATCTCCTTGTTTAGTTTTTGTTTGGAAGATCTGTTCAGTGGTGAGAGAGGTGTGTTAAAGTCACACAGTATTATTGTGTTGTGGTTTATTTGATTCTTGAAATTGAGAAGGGTTTGTTTGATACATGGATGCTCCATTGTTTGGGGGCACAGACATTTATAATTGTTTTGTCTTGTTGATGTATGATTTCCTTAAGCAGTATGAATGATCTTCTTTATCCCTTCTGACTAACTTTGGTTTGAAGTTCACTTTAACTCATATGAGAATGAAAACCCCTGTTTGTTTGTATGATCCATGTGAATGATATATTTTTTACCATTCTTTTACCTTCAGTCCATAGATGTCTTTTTCTATGAGATGAGTCTCTTGAAGGCAACATATTGTTGGGGTTTTGTTTGGGGGGGGTCCAATCTGCCAATCTATGTCTTTTATTTTTTAAAAATCTTTATTTTTTTATGTGGTGCTGATAATTGAATCCAGTGCCTTACACATGCTAGACAAGCATTCTATCACTGGCCACAACCCAGCCCCCAGTCTATGTCTTTTAATTGATGAGTTTAGGCCATTAACATTCAGGGTTATTATTGAAATGTGGTTTGTATTTCCAATCATTTTGGTTTATATTTTTGACTTGGCTTCTCCTTTGACTGCTTTTCTTTTAGTGTAGTTCCTCCCTTTGCTGATTTTCATTGTTGTGTTTCATTTCCTCCTCATGGAATATTTTGCTGAGGATGTTCTGTAGTGCAGGCTTTCTTGTTGTAAATGCTTTTAACTTTTTTTTTTTTATCATGGAAGGGTTTTATTTTATCATCAAATCTGAAGCTTAATTTTGCTGGATTTAAGATTCTTGGTTGGCATCCATTTTTGTTCAGAGCTTGGTATATATTGTTCCAGGATCTCCTAGCTTTGAGGTTCTGGGTTGAGAAATCTGCTAAGATTTGAATTGGTTTACCCCTGAAACTTTTCTCTTGCAGCTTTTAAAATTCTATCCTTATTCTGTATGGTAGGCATTTTCATTATAATGTGCTGTTGTGTGGAGCTGTTGTAATTTTGTACATTCATTGGGTGTCCTGTAAGCCTCTTTTATTTGATTTTCCAATTCATTCTTCTTGTTTGGGAAATTTTCTGATATTATTTCATTGAAGAGATTGTTCATTCCTTTAGTATGTATCTAGGTGCCTTCCTCTATCCTGATAATACTTAAGTTTGGTCTTTTCATGTTATCTCATAATTCTTGGAGGTTCTGTTCATGGATTTTTACTGTCTTCATTATGTGGTCAACTTTATTTTCAAGATTGTATGTTTTGTCTTTATTGTCTGAGGTTCTGTCTTCCATGTGATCTAGTCTGTTGGTGATGCTTTCTATTGAATTTTTTATTTGGTATATTTTTTTCCTTCAAGCTTGAGACTGTTGAAAAGAAAAATGCTCCAGAATTACTATCTCTTTCTTGAAGTAATCTTTTGCTACCTGTATTTGCTCTATTATCTCTTTGTTGGAGTGATCAATTGTTGCTTGTGTTTGCTCTATTATATCATTCTGTGCTTTGCAGGCCATTTTAGTTATGTACTAAAATGTACTCTGACATTTTAGCTACTGTGCCATCAATGGATTCTATTATTATAGCATCTTGGTTTGTTTGAGGCACCTTCTTCCCTTGTTTTCTCATGTTATTCATGTGTCTTCCTCTCTAGCAGTGCATATCTGAGGCATTACAATTTCTACCCTATAATCTTGTAGTGTCCTTGCAGGTTACCAATACCTTACCTTTAAAGATGAGAGCAATATTCACAGCACCCAATGCAGATAATATGCAGCCTTAAACCAAATAGCTCCTATTTAGACAATTACCATTTTGTTGCAATAAACAGAAATTATGTGTTTGACTAGTATCTACAATATAAATAGTAGGTTTGCATATGGGTCTACAGTATCTAATGGTAGACAAAGAGCGGGTGGGGGTAGGGTGTGGGGTTTATGAGGTAGGAGGTGTGAATATAGAGGTATTAGATTATAGGAAGGGTGAAAGAAGAATCAAGAGAAGTGGGCTAGCATGGATACCTCTGGTGTGACCAGGCCTGCAGGGACCTTGGTGATGGTCTTCCAGGTCCTGACTGTTGTCTCTACATGGAAGTGGGCCAAGAGAGCTGCATAGGTAGATGTAGGCTGCAGCGCAGTCACTCTCCTCCCCCATGTGTGGAGCCAGGATCACTCTCTTTTTTACTATGGAAATTTTCAAATATACAAAAAATGTAAATAGGTAAATAATATAATTAACTTCCATATACTTATCCATCAAGATGAACAATTAGCAAGGGCTTGTCACATTTGCTTCCTATCTTTCTTACCTTTCTGTCTCTCTCTCATGCCACCTAAATGTGAAAAGGGCCAATACAATGCTGTGTTAGGGAGAGAGGAGAAGGTATTTTTTTTTAAAGTTTGCAGGACAAATATGTGCATGTGAATATTAATTGCTTATTGGCACTGAGAGGCTCCTCTTCATCCTAGAAGTTCCCTTGCCTCATTCACAGATTGAGTTCCCAGTCACGTTTCTCCTGCTAGAGTGATTCTAAGCCAACTGGAGTCATCTGGGAGCTTTAAAAAATATATTGATGTCTGTCTGGGTCCTACCCCAGGAGGTTTTATTTCATTGGTCTGGGATATGGTCTGGGACACAGGAGTCTTTAAAAGCTGATTTTAAATGTACAGCCAAGATTGAGAAGTTCTGCTCTACAATGTAAAAGCCCTAATTCTTTCTACTTTCTATTTTAAGGCATCTCTGAGTGTTTTGTACAAGATGCTCAAAAAAACAAATGCTGTGAAACTTGGCTGTTCACTTTCATAGTGAACAAACAAGTAATAAGTTCAAACAAGGATTTAGATAAACACGAAGTCTAGCCAAGGCCAGAAATAAATTCAGGAGTAAACTCAAAAATCTGTTGAGTTACTGATAATTTTACCTGGGAATCAGAAAAAAGGGAGCATAGTCAGGTATGTGAAATGAAGAGTTGGTACTGAGTTCCTTTTATCCAAGGCAACAATCTCAATGTTGGTTGTACATTTTTTAGAATTGCCTGAAGTGATACATTTGTTCAGGCTTCACCTCATATATTCTGATTTAATTTGTCTAAGTCAAACATTCTTAAATTTTAGCATGCATCAAAATCACTTGGAGGGCTTGTTAAAACAAATTTGCTGGGTGCCATCCTCAGAATTTCTGATTCAGTAGATCTAAGGTGGGGCCCAATAATTTGCATTTTAGCAACTTTTCAGGTAGTGCTGATGCTGCTGGTCCAGAGACCACATTTGAGAATTACTGGTTTAGGGTAAGACCCAGGCCTGAGACTGTTGAAAAAAAAATGCTCCAGGTAATTTCAGTGCACGGCAAAAAAAAAAAAAAAAAAAAAAAAAAAAAAAAAAAAAAAAAATCACTGCTCTAGCACTGCTTACTCTCTAATTGAAGGGAAACAAAGTACAGAAAGCCTTATCCTTTTCAATCATGACACTTCAGATGAATGAATAAATGAATTTCAGATAGAGTCCTGGTTAGAGTCCATGGAGTCAAACTCTGTGTATGATACATTGTGGGGAAAGTAGGGGGTAGACTCAATTCCTAAATTTCACTTGTGCTTGGTTTCCAAATTTTACTTCTGTTCAGCAATTTGTCTCTATTTCTCTATCCTTAAAGAACTGGAAGAAAACTCTTTCCAGAAACACTATCTGATACCTTTAATTCTGAATAGAAGAACTATCCAGAAACCTTACAAAGTATCTGATAGTACAGAAACTTAGTCATGTCCTGGGTTGAATCTTTTTGTTGTTGTTGTTAACTCTGGCATTGCCCTAACATCTGATAAAATATTTTTTTGAATGCAGGTAACTACTATTTAAAATTAATTTGTCAGTTGAAGAGATGCAGCTAAAGATTAATCCCCACCACCCCGCACTAAACTACCATAGATCATGTGAACCAGTGCTTCTAACACAAATGGCACACATACAATAATAATACAGTATTTGTACAGCTCACTGAGGCAAAAGGAAGAGACTGCTTACAGCTGAAGACAACCAATCAGGGGTAACCAGCCATTCCAAGTCAGTGAGTTTCTCAGTTAGAAATAAATTATGTTGTTTAGAACATTCTGATGCAGACAAAATACTCTTCTACTTCATGCAGATGTAGCCTTTTCTAACATATAATATTTAAAGAAAACATCCTCAAGAAATTATTATTAGCTTAAAAAAGAGGTGGTTTAATGTATATATTTTTTAAAAAATAGTGTATTTACTTCTGGTAGGTGTGAATTTACTCCATAATACAGATATGCAATAAATATCAACACAATCTTATGGTAATACTGGAAATGATATATATGTGGTGGGGAGACCTATATAATCCACAACATTTCAGGAAGAACCTGGGTCTTCAAGCCATTGTTGGTATGGAATTCAGATGCTTCGTAACCACTCCTTTGAAAGCAGGTGCTCTACTCTGTCTATGCCATGATTGGATTTGGGCAACTTTCTCAAGGCTTCCAATCCAAGCACCTAGTTTCCACCTGTCCTAAGACCCCATGCAGGTATTTCATTATCCACATACTCTGTGTAAGTGGTACACAGGTCTTGGCTAAAATCAAGCCCCCTCCACCCCACTACCTTCCTTGAGGTCAGCTCAGTTTAGTTCTCTATTAGGTCTTTGTGTATTTTCTATAGGCTAATACAAAGAAGTTAAAAATATTCTGGTAGTGAGAAAAGCCCCAAAGTCATTTTTCTAATGGAAGTGGGAATACTTTTCCACATTCTTTTCAGTCTCCTAAAGCAAGGGGCCAAGAATTAGACAGATACGGGCTGGCGATATGGCTCAAGCGGTAATGCACTTGCCTGGCATGCACGGGGTGCTGGGTTCGATCCTCAGCACCACATAAAAATAAAATAAAGATGTTGTGTCTGCCGAAAACTAAAAAAATAAATTTTAAAAAAAGAGAATTAGACAGATACTCTGTTTTGATAAATATAAAAAATAAATTTATGTCTATATTAACAAACTAGACTGTCCCCAAAAAATAGGGCCTCTACTTTAAGAGCACATACTTATGGCTAAAGCTTAAGAAATTATATGGTGCACAGCAATTTATTGTGTATTTCAAAATAGCTAGAAGAAAATATTTTGGTTTTTTTTTAATAACTTTATTTCATTTATTTCTATGTGGTACTGAGAATCGAACCCAGGGCCTGGCAGGTGCAAGATGATCACTCTACCGCTGAGCCACAACCCCAGCCCCTAGAAGAAAATATTTTGAACGTTCCCAACACAAATGATAAATACTTGAGGTGATGGATATGTTAATTGAATTTCTTTTATCATTATACATCATAGACATATTGAAATACCACATCATACCTCATCAGTACATAAAATTATGTGTCAACTAAAAACTAAAATAAAGATTACAAAATTATTAATATGATTTATTACAATAGAAGTGTCAAAAAGGGCTGGGGTTCTGGCTCAGTGGTAGAGCACTCGCCTCGCACATGCAAGACCCTGGGTTCGATCCTCAGCACCACATACAAAAATGAACAAGTGAAATAAGGGTGTTGTGTCCAACTACAACTAAAAAGTAAAATACTCCCTGCTTACAGCTGGCACTCTAACAAGCCCCTTGCAAAGAAGATTCACTTGGAGGCTGATTCAACCATATTTTGTCAGAGGATCAGCTGACCTTCTAATCAGGTTATGTAAAACAATTTTATGTTAAGAAAGGTGACATGGAAAAAAGCAATTTCTAAACCTCGGGTGTTACTTTAAAGGCTGTTAGGCAGCTGGACTGCCAGATTCACAGGCTCCATTTATGTACAGTGCAAGTACCTGTACAGTATATTTTCAATACCACTATTTCACTATGAAAATGGTGCATGCTCAGATGGTGATAGCTAATGCTCTACACCAGCCTTCTTTGGAGGGTGGCCTGTTGTTTTTCATCTTCTAGCTCTTCACCCCTACCTTGGGTGGGGACTCCTGATAAAGGCATTAAAAATCTTAAATAATTGTCTGTGGGGTAAGAAATTTGCACACATACACATCAAATTAGGATATTTTTAAGTAAATTCCAGACAAAATATCAGACACCTTTATCTCATAATATTTAAACATAGTTTTATTTCCCATGGAATTTGTTTTTTCCTCCTAGGCTTAGGAGTGAAATTAATTTAAAAATAGTTGTCATTACTCAAAAATGGATAAAATGTAATATACCTTGCTCTTAGTCGAGGGGTAGAAGTCCTACTCAAAGTGATTTAAGCAAGAGCAGAATTTATTGGTTCATGGTCTGGGGAGGACTTGGCCATGTGCACTCTGGACTGACTCAAAGAACACTAAAATCTCATCCCCTCTTTGTGTGTCTATCTTCCTCACAGTTCTATTCCTCTCTGTTTTGACCTAATTCTCTCTGTCTCTGATAGACCTTTTCTTGAGGCCTGCAAGTCCCTCTTGTTTCCCCTCCTTTTAGCTCCATGACCCTGGAACCTAGGAGTGCCTTAAGAAACTGCTAGAGACGGAATTGGATTATGTCAATTTGTGTCACCTGCTCTAATAATAACTCCAAGGGCAACACTTCTATCCAGGAGGCTGGTGTATTCTAATTCTGGGTCACTTGCCTTGTGTTGTGTTTATGAGGGAGGACCATTATCAGTAGAAGGGAACATCCCTTTCAGCAGCATGCACACTAAAATTGGAACAATACAGAGATTAGTGTGTTCCCTGTGCATAGATGGCACATAAATTTATAAAGCATTTCAGACTTTTTAGCTTAAGTGTTTTGCCATTAAAAAAAAAAAAGTATGTGGAGAGGAGTGGCTCACACCTCTAATCCCAGCTACCCAGGAAGTGAGACAGAAGGTTCACAAGTTCAGGGCCAGACTGAGCAATTTAGCAAGATCCTATCTCAAAATAAAATAAACAGGGTCAAGAATGTTGCTCAGTTTTAGAGAATTTGCCTAGCATATGTGAGGCCCTAGTTTCAATCCCCAGCAACACACACACACACATACACACACTCATAACTATGTGAGATTATGGACATGTTAATTAGCTTGATTATTTCACAATGCATATGTATATCAAAACATCAAATTGTACACCTTAAACAAATACAATTTTTATTTTTCCATTATACCACAATAAAATTGAAAAAAAAAAATAGAAGGAAAAGGGATGGGTACCAAACTCCATACAAGTGTACTTGCCATAGCCTCCTCAGCCCATCCAGTTCCCCTTTCTTTGCTTTTCTATATTTGGGATCTCTGGCTTATATGTGTTAAATTGGATGAGCAAGAAATATTAAAAGTGTTCTATGTCTTAAGATTTTATAGTTTATAAACTTCATTCTTCTTCCTACTTTGCAGTAGATAGACTCATGTAGAATAACTGTCAGTAGAACTTCCTGAATTTTTCCCTCAAGTACTACCTCTAAAACACAAATCTGAATGTTTTTATAAATAGATTTGAGCTAACACTGACCTGGAAAAAAAAGCATGTTAATATATCATAACAGTGAATATCTCAACCAAAATAAATTTCGTTAATTAGTGCAATTAGTTGAATTTGGCATTAGGAAAAACAGTTCAATATTTAATCATCATCTACAGGTAAGAAGCTCAGAGATTTTCCAGGTGAATGATGCTCCCAATAAATATATCTCTGTCTCTTGTGGACAATAAGATGATTCAACAAACGCCATATGTAGTATTTAGCTCTCAAGGAGACCTACGGCTTAGTTGGAACACATCCTGTTTGCTGTGCCTACTGAAGAGTAGCATGAACAGATTGTTGGTAATAGCTCACTCCACGTAGTATCTGTCAGACATAAAGTGCCAGGTCAAGTATTGACCACCTGCAATGTGGATACTGTTATTTTTCCACTTCTCCCAGTTAATAAGAAGATTCAAAGAGTTAAATTGCAAAAACACTATCAAATAACAATAAATTGTAGTATGGTATCTGACAATAATATTATGGTGTCTAATTTATGATGGTATTGATTTAAAAATAGACAAAGGGTATCAGATATAATTTTTAAAAATTTTTAATTGTAGATAGACACAATGCCTTTATTTTACTTATTTTTATGTGGCACTGAGGATCAAACCCAGTGCCTCCTATATGCTAGGCAAGTGCACTACCACTGAGCCACAACCCCACCTCTATCAGTTATAATTTTAAGTGTTTATAATAAATACGCTTCAATGAAATTATTGGCAATTTTCTGGCATGAAATTCTATTATTGATTATATTCTGAAGAGGAACAGAAATGTTACTATTCTTATAAAAAAGATAATGGCAACACATAGGTGTATAAGACCAAAATAAAGGCAGAACAGTGGATGATAAAGCCAAAGTTCTACTAATAGCCTAGTTGGTTACTGAGAATTGTACTTAAGACACTAGAAAGATATACTGTTGGGTGTGCATGAATGAGTCAATGCCTTGCTACTCAAAATATGATATGTGGACTTGCAGCATCAGCATCACCTGGGAGCTTGTTAAAAATGCAAATTGTTTGGCCCCACCCCAGACCTGCTGAATCAGAAATTCTGGGAGTTGGGCCAGAAATCTGTGTTTACGAGTCCTTCAAGTACTTCCATTACATACTGAAGTTTGAGAAACTTCATTCTAATTAGTTATGAGCAATGTCCTAATGCCTTATGAAACTATCCAAGCAATAGGAATGGAAGATATAAATTATGTGATACATAAGATTCTTTTGTGGCAATAAACCAACTTAGTAGACTTCTACCATTTTATAGACTTCTAGTGACGTTAAATCTACATGTTAGCTGGTCTGAAAAGTCTCGTTTTCCTCATCAATTTTTCAAGTCATCAACAGGAACCTCTTAGGTCACTTTTACTTCTATAATTCTATACTCATATTTACATCATGCCATATAATACACACAATGCTGAACTAAGGTGTTTCCGTTCAATATCATATTCTTTAATCTTTTTTAAATTTTTTTTCACTTTTTTCCACAAAACTGGAAGGTTGAGTTTACTAATGTCACTTGGTAATCAGGCAAACTCCTTTCAACATGCACGGTAGCCAGAGCTGCATAATTCAATCTTTATCATTCACATATAATTAAAAATTAAGTTGTAGGAAAGTAGTTTTTGAGCCAATGATCAGTTGGCATCGATAAATATCTATTGTGTGTATATTATAATCAATACTCTGATTTAGGAGCAGCAGAATATACATACATAAAGTGATTTAAGAGATGATCATCATTTAACATTTGGTTAAGGATAAAATAGAAACTTGAAAAATTAAATGATAATATCAGATAATAACCTAGTTCTTATAATATCACAAGGCATTATATGATTAATCATAAAATAATTGGTAAGTTCAGCAAAAAGGGAGACGTTACTTATGGGAAGGCTTCACTGCATTGAACCTGATTAGGAAGTACCTGCTCAAGGAAGGGACTGTGCAGGTGCTAGAGGGAAGGTAGAACTTGAGCTAGGCTTCTGACAAAGGCATTTCAAATGCCAGGATCCAAACCCGCCAAGGTTCCCTGTGAAAAGTTTACACAGCAGGGCTGGTTGCTCTCTCCTTGCATACCTCCAAGGAAAGTTGAACCCATAATTGGCCATTGACCAAACATTGGCCACTGGTATGTGGCCCTTGGAAAGTTTGCTTTGTTTTGTTTTTGTAGTACTGGGGATTTAACCCAGGGGAGTTTTCCCACTGAACTATATCCCTATCCCTTTTTATTTATTTATTTGTTATTTTGAGACAAGATCTCACCATATTACTGAAGGCCTAAGTTGCTGAGGCTGTTCTCAAATTTGTGATCTTCCTGCCTCAGCCTGTCATTGAGATTATAGGCGTGCACCACCACTCCTGGCTGGCAGGTTCTTTTTGTTAATGTTGATGATTTGGTGTTTGTTTGTTTGTTTGTTTTTTAGTTGTTGATGGACCTTTATTTTATTTATTTATTTATATGTGGTGCTGAGAATTGAACCCAGTGCCTCATACATGCGAGGCAAGAGCTCTACCACTGAGCCACAATCCCAGCCCGATGATTTGGTTTTATACACCTGGAGCAATGGACCGTGTCTTACTAGTTTGTTGGATCTGCTTCACACAAACATCAAAACTGATGATGTATATCTGGTCCATTGTTAGGATTTTGAGTTTCTTTTGTCTTGAACAGTTATGTGTATGTGATGAGGCATCTTTCAAAGCATTGATCCTGAGACTTGAACTGGTAGAGACATTTTGCACATGTCTTCTGCTTAAGAGAAAGCATGTCTTCTATGACTCTGGATGATAAGGACTTAAAAGACTGTAGCTGATCTCCTTGGATTCCTTTCAGTGCTTATCTTTTTCTTGTTGCTTTTTTGGTCTCTATCTTTTGTCATGATAAATCTTAGCCATGAGTATCTGACAAGTATATATGAAGTTTTGGCATAGAACCAATAAATATTTAAATCTGGTGGGAAAAGTAATTTTTTAAAAAGTGTTTTGAAGTTGTAGATGGACAGAATACCTTTATTTTATTTGTTTATTTTTCTGTGGTGCTAAGGACTAAATCTGATGCCTCACACATGCTAGGCTAGCGCTTTACCACTGAGCTATAGCCCTAGCCCCAGGAAAAGTAAAATTTTGATTGCTCAGTGTAGGTAAAGGGGTGTGTGGGTAACATTATGTTATGCTTTATAAGCTTCCTGTAAGTTTGAAATTTTCTAAATATTAATTTATAGAAGAATGAAAGGTCTTTGGTAAATAGTACTCAAGAAATGTTGGCAATTAAAGTCACTTACATGTATGCATATATATATATGTGTATAGAATCATATAATC